>NC_134929.1:2653818-2953818 GCF_051020765.1 Lasioglossum baleicum | reverse complement strand
CAAAATTGCATCGTGGAAAGACGTACGTTCATTATGGCAATTGGAAGATGGTAAAGCAACGAGAGCTGCTTGCAAATTATCGGAAAAGCACATTTATCCAAATAACTTTGAAAAAATGAAATGTCGTTTAGCTCTGCAAGTATTTAGTCGCAGAGTTTCAGCAGCTCTTTTGACCGCTGCAACGGTGGGAGAAATTGACAGTCAAACTGTGATGCATACTGCTGAATTTTTCAGAATGCTTAACGATACTTTTGATTCTTTAAACAGCAGGACTTGCAACGATTCGAATCCCGATAGATGTGCTTTGTCGGAAATTCGTTTAAATGCAGAAAATAATTTAATTCAGCTATTAGAAAAATGTTCAAAATGGCGCACCATTACGAAAAATGGTCCGAACATACCACCATGTTTCGAAGGTTTGGAAATTAGTGTTAAAGGTATTTTGCAATTATGGGACGATCTTAAATGCGAAGGAATTAAATTTTTTATGACGTCTAGAGTAAATCAAGACCCATTAGAAAATTTATTTTCAATGACGCGCACTTATGGTGGAACCTTTAACCTGAATCCGTCTCCAAAAGGTTTTCGCTTGATATTGCAGAAAAACAGTGTATTAAATTTATCAAAACCGGCTCAATCTGCCAATTGTTTTGATGATGAGGATGAAACGTTACTTCCAAGCTCGAAACATGGTGCTGCATCCAACGTTGCATTAACATTGCCAAGTACAAGTCGTGAACCTGAAATTGATCAAAAAATAATTATTGATGTCGAAGAAGTTACCATTGATGCTTCGTATATTAATGACGAAACATTAGAAGCCTCCGCCGTTGAATTTTTTGCAGGATTTGTGGCAATGAAATGTGTTAAGAAATCTGGTTGCGAACAATGTTCGATTTCATTAATTAGTGAAAATCATAAATACATACAGGATAGACAGATATTAACATTTTTTAGAGCCTATGAAACAAATGACGGCGAATTATTGGGCCATTTATGTGCTCCATCTACAGAGTTTTCATTTGTTTTCAAATTAATGAACGCAGTATTTGACGCGGGCTATCCTAATATTAGAGAAAAATATGGTATACAAGATATGTTATTTCCATTAATGGTGGAAGCTGTGGATACGAAATATCCAGGTTGGTTTCAACATGAAACTTGTGGGCTCCATCGGAAGGATCTTGCATACTATATGATGAAAGTCAAAATTCATAAAGATCTAGTATGGTTAGGAAATAAAATAAGAAAAACAGATTATCCCCACAAACCTGTACAAAAATTAAGAAATGTACAAAGTGTGTGACAATTTTAGACATACTTTGTTGGCAATTTCTAATAAATTTACACTACATATAAAGTCAGAGGCGATTTAACGTGAGCTGACAATTTGTATTTATAGTATATACATTTTTATAGTCAGAGGCGATTTAACGTGAGCTGGCAATTTATATGTATAGTATATACATTTATACAGTCAGAGGCGATTTAACGTGAGCTGACAATTTATATTTACAGTGTATACATGTGTGTATACAGTCAGTCGTGTGTCCATTTGCAAGAAATGGTCTCGAGAGAATTTCTTGCCCAAGAAATGAGAGACAAAGTAAGAGCTATTTCTCGCAACATCGACATCCCAAGGATCGGCTGAAGTGAGGGTGGTCGAGCTACGGAAAATTGACACTGCTGAGATGCGGTGTCCTTGAATCACGGCGCCGCGCCGCGCCGATACCTCGTTGATGGCTTGCAGATGTTGAGGTTGTAACGAAGGATTGGCAATTGAGATGCGGACATATGCATTCCCAGGTTGATTTTTCCAGGGAAGGACGCCCATCGTGGGACAAAGGAACATTGACGACTGATACACGCCATTTTGACGAAAAATTGCATTTGTGTTCAATAGACCTATCTAAGAATGTGGGAGAAATCAATCAATTTAAAAAAACCCTCTCCACAGATTTGTAGGTTTCAAAATACGTTTTAATTTATTTCATCAACACACATATGGGTCGACTAGAATAAAGGGTTAAACACTTATGCAAATTTTCAGAAAAAGCGGCATTGTTAGCCGTTATTACATGTATGTAACCGTATTATATTTTACACCAGAATGGGAAATTTTGCGGTTACAATAAACATTGATAACAAGTGGTATCATAGGGCTCCAGGCGAAGATCCACTTAAAAAAAATCTAACGCGCCATTAGTGGAACCTCAGAGGTGGTGTGGAAGACCACTAGATAGTATAAATTACACTGTGCAACACGAACTTTAATCTGCAATGTGTATTGGGTGATTCCTATACAGCTTCCCATCCGAAACACGAGTCCAAAATCGAATTGCTCTATGACACTCAGTTTTGTACAGACGGGCTATTTTTAATTATAATTGTAATGAATAATATTTTCAATGGATAATTGTAATATTCATTAATTTCTTATGAAAATAATTAATTAATCTTTTAAAAATACTTGTTTTGGTCGAAGACTTTACCGCCTACGCCAACCAAAAGTGTTGGAAGTTATGCTGATATATTGAAATATTATATAACGTAAATAAAATGTTTTTTGTATTGCATTATTAAGTCTGTACATTATTTTTCTGAAACGACTTTCCGACTCGTGCTTCCGAAACTTCGGTAACGTGAAAATCGAAGGAACGCGTGGGCGTCGCGCAGTGGGATATTTCGCTGTAAAACGGGAATAAAACATTGTAGCGTTATTTATGGGCTCAGGGTCATAAATAAGTAGGTCGTATTTGTTTCGGCTCCAGCTATAACATTATGAAATAAAAATTGTACTTTAACATTTAAAAAATCAAAATAATTCTTATTTTTTGTCGAAAAAAAATTTTTTTCGAAATTTTAAATATACAATTTTGTACATGTCTAAATACTGTTCAACTTTTATTTCAAACATTTTGTCGTCAAATTGTCCGAACTCTTGAAAAGTAGTGATAATTGAATGCTTTGATCGAGCGGGAGTTCACACGTACAGAGTAGAGGTACGCTTGTTGTGTAGCGTGCGTGCAATCGAACAGGCACTCACACGGGCAGAGTAGAAGTACGTTCGTGTGTAGCGCTGCGAAGTAGAAACAACGTAGCGACGACGCGACGGCGCGGCGGTGCGTCAGAGTTGGGGGCCGAGCAGGCTGAGCCAGCGGAGAGGAAACGGCCCACGGCCCACGGCCCACGATCAGTGTTGTTAGATGGTACGAGAAAACTCGCGCATGCGCGACGATTCCAGCGTCACGGAAGTACGAAATCGGGCACCTTGGTTGCCCCGCATAGCTTCGCACAATCTTTTCTTCTCGATTTTCAAACATATAACGTATGTTATATGAAAATTTGATGTGTATGTACATGTAATATATAAATATATTGTAATTGTATATATACAGTAGCGGACAAAAGTTTAAGACCGCTCTAAAGAAAACTTGCCCCACAAGCTACGGACTGTAGAACGCAGATACGTTCCTGGATTCGCCGCGCATGCACGAGTTTTCCCGTACCATCTAACAACACTGCCCACGATTCTCTGGCATCACTGAATGGGCAGCCAAATCTGTTTGCCTATCCAGAGAAGACGGACGACAGCCGTACACGGTGAAAAATATTACAAATGTAAGTATCTTTACTTAAACAGTTCTTCCTATTAATTTATATAATCTAATCTAAATTAATATATTCTATACTCATACATTATAAACAATACATATTAAATCATTTTTTTTACTATTTTAATAATTTTTTAATAATTTATGTTTTTATATATAGATAAATTCACATCCAAATCTACCACTATCCAAACCATGTCTACGACGACGACATCGACACCGACGACGACATCGCCGCCGACAACGACATCGCCGCCGACTACGACATCGCTGCCGACGACGACATCGCCGCTGATGTCGAGTGAACACCAAAATATGAAGGTATGTAATAATATTGTTAAACAGATATAACATACAGTAGTAACGAAAATATTCGAACGCCCTTTAAAACAGAATAACTTTTTCATAATTGTACCTATCGACCTGATTTTTTATAATCAATTAGAAGCATTGGTTTATGAAATGTTATGCAAGAACGATTTTCCAAAAATTATAATTTACGAGGTTACATGCAAAAATAAAAAAGGCGTTTTTTAAGACTTTTTTATTTGGGCCCTTAATGACAATTTAAAATATATACAATATTTTGTACATCTAATCTATGTTAGTTATACACATGCTGAAAATTGCTGTCCAATGCTTCTAATTTTTTATAAAAAATCAGGGGTCGTTTGGTATAATTATAGAAAAGTTGTTTTGTTTTAAAGGGCGTTCGAATACTTTCGTGGCACACTGTACGTATTAGGGTGGTTATTACTTTCGACATTTGAATTTTTTTATGCCATTCCCCCCAGCATTGTTCGTATTGATAAACAAAAATCTGTGCAAAGTTTGAGCACTCTCGGATAATAGGAAAACATGTTCCCGAGCCTCAAATATAAAAATAATTAATTAAATGCTCATAAAACGATTTTTCTCGAATATCGAAAATATGTTACACCGAATCTACAGACCTGGACAGGGGTTGCGTCTTTTATGTCCTATTACATTTTTTCGTAATATGTATAGTTTTCGGAAAAATTGAGAAAAATGTCGGAACAAAATCAAAAATATTTTTTGACAGATCAAAACTGAAGTGTGTTTTGATTACCTTTTATCAATAAACATTAACGAAAAATGTGTCATTATGTTTTGAACTTGCGGAACTTACTGTTTTTTAATTGCATATTACTTTTCAGGAAATTACATAAATTTCTTTTATTAGATGCAAAAAAATTTTCGGAATTTCATTTCGAAAAGCCCCCTAAAATGAATTGTTAAGTAAATATGAGTGAATTTGAAGAAAAAAATGTTCGGGAAAGGCAAGGGATATAACCACCGACAAGAATAGTTGTATTTCGTCGGTGATATAACGTTGATCGAGTAACAACGCGACGCGGCGCACAGTGGGATAAACTCCGATAAACCGATTAATTCTGTGTTAAAATCAAAGAAGTTTCGATAGAAATGAGATAGAGCTATGAAATTTTTTAAAAATGAAATCTGAAACTTTGCAGAATATGGGATAATTATGGAGATTGTGGTACGAACGTTTTTTAACCTCGAAGAAATTCGTTAAATTTGCACAATTTCAAGAAAATTATAGATTTTCCAATACCACGCGCGGAAAAAATTATTTTGTAACATGTCGTATATCATTCCCAGTAGATTTTTTCACACTGATTCCAACTCTGGTCCCAAAATTTGTCTACCACTTCAGGATTTTCCAAAAAGTAGATTTTTGTGAACAATACTAATTAAATTATTTTTTCGTTGAAATGAATTGGTAACCCACTAGTTTGAAGGAATATTGTATTCTTAAATATGAAACACATTAAAAATAATCATAATGAAGCATTTGAACGTTTACTTAACGTATATCACTTGACAAACGATCGCTTTACGTATCTCTGCCATTGTCGCTGGCACTCCTTACAAGAAGTCACAAATTCAACTCAAATTCACTCATATTTATTTAACGATTCATTTTAGAGGGCTTTTTGAAACGTAATTCTGAATTTTTTTACCTCTAATAAAAGAAATTTACGTAATTTCCTGAAAAGTAATACATACAGTAATTCTTCGATCGGAGTCCTGGGGGGTGTCTCATTCACTCACTCCACTGCCGGTCAACGCTGCTCCGCGCCGTAGAGCGGCGATGATTGATCTCGGCTCGGGTATATCGGTGTGAACACCACACATTGACTCGAGTGAATCGAGTTCTCAAACTTCTTAATTTTAATGATCGGTTTATGGGACTTTTACTAGCTTATTCCTGGCGTTTCTCTGATTAAAATGATACCAAACACGATATAATTTCAACGTTATTTAATGGTTTAATCGACGGTAAAAGTTTCGAACGCAACGAAGAAGAGCGTATTGGAAAGAAAGAGATGCGAACCGGCGCGGCGGCGGCTACTGTTCGCGTCTCTTTCTTTCCAATACGCTCTTCTTCGTTGCGTTCGAAACTTTCATCGTCGATTAAACCACTAAATATTGGCCAAATTATATCGTGTTTGGTATCATTTTAATCAGAGAAATGCCACGAATATGTTGGTGAAAGTTCCATAATGATATCATAGAAAATAACAAAGCTGAGGTCTTGGTGTTTCATTGTGATGACGCACGGGCCTTTAAACTGTGCCGGCGACGGCGACACGCGATCCTATTTCATTCTGTCCTTCTCTATGTTCGGCTCGTCGTTTGAAGTCTCGGCGCGGTAAACGCAGTCATAAAAATATAGCCTCCGTACTCTACCCAAGTCCGTCCTACACCCGGGTGTTGGGACTCCGATCGAAAAATTACTGTATGCAATTAAAAAAAAGTAAGTTTCGCAAGTTCCAAAAAAATTACATATTTTTCGTTAATGTTTATTGATACAAGCTAATGAAAACACTTGAGTTTTCAAATTCCTAAAAAAATTTTTGGTCTTTGTTCTGTCAAAAAAAAAGTAATAATAACCCGGGGGCACGTTTTCCCGTCATTCGGTCGAGCTGATGCTGATACATTGCACATATTTTTTTTATTGATTATATTAATCCTGTGGGAGGTGTAAACAAAATTTCGAAACATTTTTGTCAAGAGTAAATAAGAGCTACCCTAATACAATATGCTTTAGTATACTGTTCTGTATCATATGAATATGTATTATGGATTATATTAATAATGTAATTTTGTGTGAATTCCAGAGAATCAACGAAGCTGCGAGACGCGCAGTGAATAAACAAATGAAGAAAATTAAGAAACAAATGGAAAGGCGGCCTGCCCCTTACATTCCCTCCCGATATTCTGTCCCCAACTACCCTCCCCCTGTATATAATCCCCCCACATATTTCCCATCTCCAATACATCCCCCTATGTACCCTCCCCCGGCATATCCCCCCACCGGATACCCTCTCTATCCCGCGCAATATCCGTATATTTATTCACCGCCCAGCTACCCCACTTATCCCCCACCCTCCACACATTATCCACCCCCGCGGTTCTAGTTAAGTAAGTAGTTTATAAGTTTTTTGTTTTTGTGATTTTTATAGTTTTCTTAATATGTAAGTAGTTTTAAGCATCTTTTTATATTTTTCGTAATTTTTAAGTAGTTTTAATTTAATTATTTTTAAATATTTTAATTTGCAAGTAGTTTTAAGTATTTTTTATAATTAATAAAATTTTTCTTTTTCTATAAATATTTTGTATTTTATATTTAATAGAGAGAACTTTTCTTTCATATGATGAAAAATAAAGAAGTTTTGTTATATGTGATAAGTAGTGGTCTCACACCGATACACCCGACCCGACCCGATCCGTATCATGTATTTAATATTTAACAATGTTAAATTCCTCGGCGACCGAGGCTTCTCTCGAGCAGGGTTGCCACATGCGCGGACCGCCAGGCCCCTTACGTTCCGTCCCTCACCAAGATGCTCCGTAAAGCCTGCCTTCGCTTCTCCCACTCTTACCACACCGCTGCCACGTACCGCGTGGAGCATGCTACCGACTCGATAGCATCTAGGCGAGGGACGGAAACGTAAGGGGCCTGGCGGTTCGCGCATATAGCAACCCTGCTCTCGAGCTCCGCTGTCCTAATCTACGTTCGAGAAGTCAAAGAGTAGTATTCCTGGCATATACATATAATCCCTGGGCACTGGGCAGACCTATGATGAGGATAATTATCGATAAAATGCTTTATATTAACATTTGAGATTTTTTCCGATTTTTCGTTTCAAAATCTTATTTACAAAAAATGGGAAACACGTAAAAAATCGACAAATGGCAGGTTTTTTATAGATTTTGAAAAGAGCATTGATCATATATAACTAGTAACATATCATTAGAACTTTTTTTAATTGGAAGAAAATATCTAATTATGAAATAAACTGTTACAACAGAATCAATATATTAATGTGGAAAGTTAAATTAAATCAAAAATGAAATGATGCAAAAGTTAAATTGCCTAAAAAAGAATTACGATTTAGAAGAATCCACGGTCTTATTCGATCTCTGCTTTAGTCATTGGGCGATATGTACTACATTGTAACGCGCGTTTGATTCTTCGACTGCTCGATCCTTTCCACCGACAATAGTATCTCATCGGTGTCCTTTCTACAGCATTCAATCGCGACTCGGAAGATTATTTGAAGTCGAATACAGGTAATTTGTGCATAAAAGGTCCCACCTCAGTGAGGTGACCTCACCGATTTCGATGATTTTTTAATATGTTGTCAGGGTGAAGATTCTGCACATTTTTTTCTTATACATACATGTGCTCGCCGCTCAGCCTTAGTTTTTTAGATATTTGCGAAAAACTGCAGCTACTACTACATTGAATTTTGCCTATACATACGTGCACGCCCGTGCTGTGAATATGCGTCAGCATGATGCGACCACTCGTCAACTGTTTCTACAGATATATCACTACGATCGTCGAACTATATTCTATAATTCTATATACGATGATACACATTAGGGTGGACCTTATTTTTTGACCAACGAATTTTTTTCACGACGCCCCCCAGAATGGTTCTCTTTGGTGAGAAAAAAATTTGTGCAAAATTTAAGATCGATCGGATAAAAGGATCACATTAAATTGAAAATTTTGAAAATTTTGAAATTCATCGTAACTATAAAGTATTATATATCGTTGGATTTGTAATTTTTTTCTAAATAAGAATATGGAAAAATTATATGACCTTAATTTTAAAAAAAATAACGATGACCTTGAAATTTCGAAAATTTGATTTTTTAAAAAAATTTTTTTTATGCCATTATATTTACCATATTGAACAATGCAACTTTTTCCTCTGACATTTTTTCGTAGAACCACAAATAACAGATATTTAAACATATCCATTTATTACCTATGACCGAATATAATTTATTACGTTACCTCCAGATGTACCCCGTGGACCTTAAGTCCACTTTTTTACAATTTTACCTATCTTGAAATTCATAAGCGCACACCCGGGAAACAGATGTAAACCCTCGTTAAAAATTTTATAACAACCCGTACTTAAACTCCCACTCCTATTCCTACTCCTATCCTTACAAGTTTTTCCACCAATTACTTTCAACTCTATCAACCAATCATCACGCTTTTTCAAACAAACGACATCCACACCGAAGTAAGATTTAGATGTATCAGAGAACCACCGATTAGATCTGTCTGAGCTAACGAACTGTAATCATCAGTATCGAGTAAGCGAACATACAACCTCAAGTGTTGTCTTTGATCAACTATCACCTCAACTTACAAAATCGGACTCGTGATCATCGTCGTTCAATCCAGATTTGGCAGACGCGAGACGTTACAGTAGTCATACAGGAAGACTACTCAATTTCTATATAAATTGAGAAGCCCAATGGAAAGTAGAAGTCGCGAAAAACTGTTCTTATTAGAACATGATGAAAATCAGATAATTGCCGCTAAGTTGCCATCGAAACGACAAGTTTTAGGAGTGCTATTTTATAATTTGCGGAAAGTGAAATTGAACCTTCGGTCTAGTGCACACCTTGTTGTTAAAGAAGTGGAGGTGTTGTGGGAAAAGGCCAAAATTCCAGTTCAGTTAAACAGTCGCTGCGTCGAGAAATTGGAGTCATTATACCACAAGTGGAAGGTCTTACAAAAGAGTTGTAAACGACGATCCCAGATACAAGATCAACAGGAACAAGAGTTTCTTGATCAATTAGTGATCTTTTAGTAGCGGCGATTATTATAAAAAATTTGTCATTTTACCAACTAATGTGGCCGATCACATGCAAGAGGACATTTCAGGTTTTATATCAGACGAAAGCCGAAAATTTTTTAGTAGATTTAATATATTGACAGAATTTTTAAAAAAAGATCCAGTAGTTTGGCAAGATGAAGATTCTTACAAACTAGGTTTAGATATAGTTAAGGCTTTACCTGTGGTCAATGATTCGGCAGAAAGAGCCGTTAAGCTAATACAGGATTACATACAATCAAATTTTAGCTCGCAATGAGGAAGAAAAGCAGTTGGTACTGCAAATGGTAAAAGATTACCGCCAGCAATATCCTGACGCAACGAAAACAACAATAGCGAAAAACATGTAAATCGAACGTCGGGGGTCCGCAGCACAGGCGAACCACACAGCTACCTCCCTCTCAGGGAAACCCAGAGGGGTAGCGTCATAAAATACTATATAAATCAATAATGAGGACCCGTTCTTCCAGTGACTTGTCAAGTTTGGATTCTCTCTCTAGATTTTGTATTGTTTGTCTGTTCATTTAATAAAATGCATTCTTGGCGAGCGGCTTCACCATTGATCGGCGTATTATTTGGTGACCCGCTCTGTCCTTGCCATCTTAAAAGCGGATAGTCTTACATTAGAATATAAGAAATAGTTCCTTATCACTATTCTGTAGAATATATTCAAAATATTCATTCACATGTATAGTACAATAGTACAATACAAAATGACATATTTCTGTTATTTGTGGTTATACGAAAAAATGTCAGAGGAAAAAGTTGCACTGTTCAATATGGTAAATATAATGGCACAAAAGAAATTTTTTTTAAAAATGAAATTTTCGAAATTTCAAGGTCATCGTTATTTTTTTTTTAATTAAGGTCATATAATTTTTCCATATTCTTATTTAAAAAAAAATTACAAAGCCAACGATATATAATACTTTATAGTTACGATGAATTTTAAAATTTTCAAAATTTTCAATTTAAATGCGCCACGTGATCCTTTTATCCGATCGATCTTAAATTTTGCACAAATTTTTTTCTCACCAAAGAGAACCATTCTGGGGGCGTCGTGCTTTGTATCTCGATAAAAATTTTTCGCCAAGTATAGCTTAGGTCCACCCTAATACACATATAAGGTGAGCTTTTAATTTTGAAAGACTACTTCTGGATTTTTGTATGCGTGTAATAATCTAGTAATCTAATAACTAGTAATCGATAAACTAATAATCGAGCAGGCTTGACGGCCGGCCCTCTCCGCCTCCCCACCTAATCCTAACTAATTCTAATCGCATGATTTTTTATTACTCTAGTTTAAATTCTATATGATGGCTATATAGAATGCAAGAATCATACGATCAGAATTAGTTAGGAATAGGCGGTTGGGGCGGGGGGGGGGGTGCGAAGAGAGCCAGCCGTCAGGCCGGCCCGACCACGCATACGAAAATCCAGGAGCAATCTTTCAAAATTGAAAGCTCACCTTATACATATATGTATCACTGCGTATATAGAACCCACAACGTGTTTACAAAAAAAAAATAAACAGAAAATAGATTTGGAAGTTATATAGGTGTGCAAGTTGCGTGAACCACCCTGTATTAATTCATCCACGTAATTCTTTATCGAACTCTTTATTATTCAGAAAAGTATGTCAAATAAACGTTATTCCATTTATCTGGATATTTCTGTTTCCACAGATCGATTCTTGGAACAATTATGTACATAAAAAAGTGTAAGGAAATAATGCTCACATATGAAATATTTTTAAATTAAAGATTCAGGTATTTGATATGAAATCTGAAGAAGGAATTCTAGATTTTCCTAAAATTATGCTGTAATACTTCCTTACATACAATATTTCTATGAATTTTTTGTTCTTGATATTGGTTTTGCTTTTTTAATAAACCACCAAAACATCGTCTGAAATATGACGGAGAATGTAACATTTGATGATAATCGTATGGTTTCGTGATGTTTCGCGTTCTCACCGATGTGTCGCGACGAGAATCTCCTCAGTGGTCTTCTGCACCGACGAAATGCCGTCGGTGGCCTCCTGGTTCTCACTCCAGTCAGAATATATCCTAGAGGGCGTAAGAGAACACCGAAAAATTTTAGGCTCGCCAACTCCCGTAAGGCTGGCAGTCTTTAATAGTATCTCGTCGGTGGCTCGGGGATAACGTGAAAGTTACAGTGATCTGATATACCACAGCGCTAAAAGTTCCACAATCGACGAGATATTCGTCAAGTTGAAGAAGAATGATATAGTAGAATGCTGACATTACCTATTCTGTAATTGCCTTATAATACTATATATAATTCTCTTATTGCATTCTTATTTTCCTTATTATCACCATTGTAATAATTGTTTACAATATAATCGATGTAGGAAAAATGAAAGTAATTACTACGTAATATTCTACAAATGTATTGGAATTTAAAAGTAATTTGAACATTATTGCGTTGTAACAGACCTACATAACGTAGGCCTGTTACGAACAAACCCCTATCACACCGCCACCGGTTATACAAGACGACGCGAATCTAGTAACGTACCACCGGCCTCCTGTCATAACAACAACACCGCCTGTACCGCACGTACCCCGCACCCAGGCCCGTATTCCAACGGGAATCCAAATCAAACTTCCAAAATACTGTTCAGAAGAAGGTATACGTCACCATCAAAATACCGCACCGCACCACCGTCCCTTACCACCGAACCGTTCCTATAAAAGCCGTCGCGAACAGACTAAAATGACCTGAGTCTACCAGTAGCCATCCGGGAATCACCTCGTGCGATATTCCAGTGCTCTGAGTATTCTACCTGTAACCGTTGTCCACGTCTCCGCCGTTATCGGCATCCTGGTTCCGCTGGTACGAGCCGTGCTCTACCTCGAACACCCGGTGCGTCACCGGTCTCTTTCGCTAGGCGCGTCGCCTCCGAGAGTCGACAAACAAGAAGTGGTGTGTCACCCCTTCGGCTTCGTCGAAGAAATCCTGTTGTCCTGTCCGTCCGCTGGTGCGAGCCGTGCTCCACCTCGAACACCCGGTGCGTCACCGGTCACTTTCGTTAGGCGCGTCGCCTCCGAGAGCCAGCGAACAAGAAGTGGTGCGTCACCCCTTTGACTTCGTTGGAGAACCTCCTGTCCAGTTATCCTGTACTTCCGCTGGTGCGAGCTGTGCTCCACCTCGAACACCCGGTGCGTCACCGGTCACTTTCGCCAGGCGCGTCGCCTCCGAGAGCCGACGAACAAGAAGCGGTGCGTCACCCTTTGACTTCGTCGGAGAACCTCCTGTCCAGTTATCCTGTCGCTCCGCTGGTGCGAGTTGTACTCCACCTCGAACATACCCGGTGCGTCACCGGTATATTTCGTGAGACGCGTCGTCCACGAAATCGGCCGAACTAGAAGTGGTGCGTCACCCTTCGACGTCGCCTAAGAACCGCCTAGAAAGTCACCCTCGTGAGGCGAGTCGCCCACGAGGCCAGTCGAGCCAGACAAGGTGCGTCACCTTGACCGAACTCCCTGAACGACTGTCCGGAGGAACTTCGATGACCCGTGCGTCACGGACATCGAAGGACCACTACAACCCGGCCTAGGTAGGGAGATCACGACGACAGTCGCGATCTAACCCTACTCCTGTCCATCCTGCCTGCACCCTACGCCTCTTACAGGTAGTACTCTCACGGTCACACGTCTTAAACTCACGGGCACCGTAGCACTATCACCGTGCACTATATCCTGAGGAACCGTATCCTGAGGCACCGTAGCTTACGCGTCCGAAAGGCAGCGAGTATAATTTATTTACCCGCAACCGACTCGTCTCAGTTATTTCACCCGTACCGACTCCGTTCCTCGCGTCGTCACTCCACTTGTCGTTTAGAACCCTGGGTCGGCGAGCTGTTCAACACCAAGGAGCCCGAACGCGAGGAAGCCGAACGACGACGAAACACACCTGTTTCAGCGTTATATAAAATAATGATTCTTAATGAATTATATAATTTTGGTATCATTTTCATAAAAAGAAACAAAATTCACCAAATATGTTAAGGAAAATCCTATAAAAAAGTAATGATAAATAATTAACCTTTGTTGTTTGATTTAGTAGTCTCACACCGATATACCCGACCCGACCCGTATCATGTTACAATGTTTCACTCCATTCCACGGCGACCGAAGCCCTCGAGCTTCACTTCCCTTTTCTCCGTTCGTCATCATAGAATAGCGTTTCCTGAAAATTGAATGTCTCATATCTGGCCAGACTCGAGTTTTCGACATTTATAGCAGGCTTGCTATGTATAATCTTATCTTATTTGTCAAATTTAGTTTTCTATTTAAAATATTTTGTTGTTAAAACTCATTAATAGTTTTAAATAGTACTTGAAATATTGAAAATGATATTGGAATATTACAATTTGTAATGAAGGGCCTAGCCGGACGAGGTAGTCCTTCGAATTATTTAAACAGCCGTTGTGCCATTCAATTTTCGGTCAATTTTCCCCATTTACTTGCATTAATTTAATCATATAATTGCATTTAATTGAAATTGATATTTGAGATTTTTTCCCGATTTTTTGGTTCAAAATGTTAATTACACACAAAGTGAAAAACACGCAAAAATTCGACAAATGCAGGTTTTTTAGAGAAATTGAAAAATAGCATTGATCATATTTTTAGACTATCAACGTATGTACCAGAACTTTTTTTGCGACAGCGCGTGAACGACAAAGAGGGACTGAGGTACGAGGCAGCCGACACAGTTCAAAAGTCTGCGTACCGATTACATCAATGCACATAGGAAAGTTTTTTATTTTTCAATCTTTTTTTACGGAATTACCAACGTATTTGTGAGATTCTTCTAATTAAAATGAGCCTAAATACGGCACAATTTGAGCCATATTTACTTATTTAAAGTGTGATCATAATTACCGAATATAGGTTATTATAATAGGTCATTTAATATAATATATTTATAATTATAAATGATTTAGGGATGTGCGGGCCGCTCGATGTTCGGGTTCAGGTCGGGTCGGGTTGCAGAAAGTCCGGCGGTCCGTCGATTCGACTTCGAATTCGTCGGGCGGGTACGAAAAGAATCGAACAAGTTCGGGCGGACGAGTTATTGCGTTATCCGAGATTCAAATACTCTGCGTTCTTATGACATAGATAATGGTAATAATGGTTTTCTTTCTTAACTTATAACGTGATTTTTAATATACTTGGTTTTTTTATAACTACATTAGGTATATTCGCCAAACACGTGCCTGCTCTTTATTTGTATTAAAGCTTGAATAATGCAGGTTTCATGTGAAAAACTTAAAAGACAATATTTCTCGCTTTTTAACGAATTTTATCCGAGAGAACTTAGATATGTATCGATAATATTATTAAAATATCTTTACGGAAGTTATATACACCTAGAAGGTTACAATATGGTAAAGTATGGCAATAATTCAATGACTCCAAGAAAAATGAAAAACTTAATGACTCCGAGAAAAATAAAGAACTTAATGACACTGAGGAAAATGAAAAATTGAATAACTGCAAGAAAAATGGAAAACTTAATGACTCCGAGAAAACTAAAGAACTTACTAACTCTGAGGAAAATGAAAAATGTAATAACTCTCAGTTAATAAGCTGTCTTCAATGGTTCTTAAAAATGCAATTAATCGCATGTAGGGATTAATCAGGTGTTTCTCTCTATATTTAAAAATCCTTTGACAAATCTGTTTTGTGGCGTCAGGATACTGCTGTCGATATTCCATCACAGTTTGTATAGTATATATTATTTCTCCTCTTTGTTTCTATATAAAATTTTATTATGATCCTCCATTAGTTT
Organism: Lasioglossum baleicum; assembly: GCF_051020765.1. Classification (NCBI taxonomy): domain Eukaryota; kingdom Metazoa; phylum Arthropoda; class Insecta; order Hymenoptera; family Halictidae; genus Lasioglossum; species Lasioglossum baleicum. The sequence goes on along the minus strand of NC_134929.1, from coordinate 2,938,187 downwards.
AACGCCCCGTTCAGCGGTATCATTGACCACCTTCAGTCTATGTTTCAGTCAGACTACGTATTATTCATAATAACTTAATTCTTTTTCCGATATTATAACTGTTTTTCTTTTGTAGATTGGAGCGTATTAATGAATTTATTTATATAAGGGAGTATAGAGAGACTTCCAGGATTGCAAGATATTCATTTACTCATTTCTCGATAATACAAACACGGGGTTTTTCACTAGTTAAAAACGCTAGATAAAACATCGATCTAGGGCGCTTTCTGCCTCAAAAGTCCTATTTTTTCGTTTACGAGGCGTAATTTGCATTATTCGGCAGCATGTAGCTATGAAAATAGCTATACATATGCGCAGTTGTATGCTTCCGAATAATGCAAATTACGCCCCTTAATATCTCTGTCAGTTATGTATATATGAAAAATCTCTTCAAACAAAAGTTGTAGTATATAAGGAGGTGGATATAGTATCACAGAAAAATTTTTTTTTCAAAGTCATTATTTCAAGTTTTCAAGGTCACGGATGTTTTTTCTATCAACAACTGTTTATGCTATATATCGATTCTTAAAGAGAAAAAAGACAAATTCAACGATATATCATAACGTCTATTTATGTCAAGATTTAAAAAATTCAAAATTTTCAAATTTGCTGCGCCTCATTTTCCCATGATCCAAACGGCCCCAAAATTTTTCCAGATCATTTTCCCAACATTTGTTACAATTCTGGTTTACGGGGCCAAAAAATTTCATGGTCGAAAAATAAGGTCCACCCTAATGTACATATACGTAAATTACGAGAAACAGTAAAGGGTGCTTAACGTCGAAGAAGAAAATCCTGGTACTTAAAACTTAATATGTACTACATTCCACGTTATTAGAATAATTGTAGTGTAATTATGATACATTTTATATCAACATTTTTTATTTACACCTAGAAACGCCACTGTCTCGGAAGGAAATGGACATTCGAGAGAAGCAATAAAATTAGAGCATCATCGCGTAAAAAGATGAGTTTGCAATAACCTCAATATTTTATGAAATTCTATTATAATTATAGTTATGACTGTATTTTTTTATTATAGGAAGACAGAATATCAAATTGTGTGTATAAAATCAATTTATATATATTATACAATTTATTTTATTATTTGTTTGACAACTAATAAATCTTCAAATTGTTTCATAAACTAAAAAATACTTCCTGCATTTTCGTATTCTCCAATCAGTCCAAATAAATACCATCAACGTGTTCTCATATACCAATTTTTATTAATGCAATTATGACAGTAACAAAACGTTTCTATTTAAAATGAATACATATTTTGAACATAGTTTTAACATTTTTAATTTTTTGGAAGGTTAAAAAATGTAATTAAAAAAGTAATGAAAAATAAAAATTAAAAAAAATCCTCGCTGCACGGGGACTTGAAGGCTAGCTCCAGATTGAGATTCATACGCTCGACGGCTCGACAGTCGAATTTCAGTTTCGTTTCCGTAAGCCGTAAAGCAATACAACATGGCAACATGGCAAGTGCTAAAAATAGATTGCGGCTGGCACAAGCGCACAAGCAGCGCACACGGATATAGTAAAGGTACGCTGGGGAGTGTAGCGCGCGGGCGCGTTGCTAACACAATACCAATACAGTGTCTTCTGCACCGACGAAATGCCGTCGGTGGCCTCCTGTTTCTCACTCCAGTCAGAATATATCCTAGAGGGCGTAAGAGAACACCGAAAAATTCGAGTCCCGCCAACTCCCGTAAGGCTGGCAGTCTTTAACAGTATCTCGTCGGTGACGTGGTTCCCCCTCTACCGTTTTCTACTATATTTCGATTCAATTATCACGATCAGTAAGTCAGGTTTTACAGGTTTTATAATTACAGGTTCCAATATATATTGTGACGTGGCAAGATTGCCTACGTCACTCGAACTTCCATAACGGAAGACCGGGCCACCCTTTGGTCAAGCATCGCGATAAGGGCCGCTGCGAGCGCTCTCCCTGGGCACGAGTGAGACCCAAAAAGGCGCATTCTAACGTTTTGAATGTCGCGCCAAATTGCGCGACGGGAGTTTACAGGACCATATCCGGGTCCCAGGCGGGATCCGGAAATTCTACTTTCATCGCAGAGGCAACGAGCCTCGAGGATGAGCACCTCGAGGCAGGCGAAAGGCAGGATCCCGAAAGGAAATAACGAGAGATCGTCAAGGCCCAGGACTGTCAACCTGGAGGCGCCGACGAGGGCATCCGCTGCTGAGACGATCAATTACTCTGCCCTGTCGTCGCCTCGTCCGGGAAGAAGCAGCAGAGCAACCGGATTGGCTGACGCCGATCGTCTCCTCGGGAAGCGGCCAATCGGAAGACAGCGCTGCCGGATATGCCGTGAGACGCCGGAAGCCGAACGCCGTCGTCTGGGATTCGTCAACGCGAAATTCCGCATTAGCGATAGGTCGAGACGTTGCGCGAAGGAAGTAGAATCGAAAAGTGGGGGACGCCCTGCTTCCGCGTACCCGAGCTGCCGCGTGAACGATCACTGCGTCTTTGGAATCGTTAACGGACAGTTGTCGCTTTGAACGATTGCTTATAATTCTTGTATTTTGCGCCTGCTGAGACCAAGGGACCTAGAGATTCGCTGCCGTTCAGCTATCGCTGAATTACCAGTGGTAAGCGCCGATCAGGCTTTCGATATTAATTATTCGTGAATTTCGTGTTGGCTCGGGTAGCGCGGCGAGGTTAGGTATTCGTGTCGCGAGAGTTAACGGCAACCGAGGCGGACGATATTTGGGTGACACTATTGGTGTCGAATCACGAATGCTTCGTATTGTGAAGGATATCGTCGTCGCGGTACGAATCCGGTCGGATAGCGGAGGGCCGCGTGGCCGCCTTATGGCGGTTGTACGACGCCGATCTAAACGCGAAGTCGCGGATTCGGGATACTATCGCCGCCGCCGTTAATTCTAATTAACCTGCGCTCGTTCCACGGTGTGAAGCCGTCGCGTGTTCGATTCGTGGTCGTAAATTCTGTTCGATCGACGCAAGTCCGAGAGAAATCGCGAATTCCATCTGAGTTCGGTCGGAAATCGGCCTTCGAGGCCTTCCGCGTCGCGAAGTTCCTATCGCTGCCGAATTCTTCGCGAGTTTGTAAAGTACGGGAGAAACAGCGCGTGCGATTTCCATCAGTCGCGATAATACGCGCCGGCTACTTTGTATTCGCTGCCGAGTCGTCGGCAGCCCAGTCGAATCGTTTAATAAACATCTTGCTAGCCGAAACGTTGTTTATGCCTTGTGTGAAAACCTTCCCGTCGCGGGGAACGTCTCGTGTTCTCCCGACGTAGAATCCTGCGCCCTCGCGAGAGCTATTCAGAATTCGTTTGCTACGTCACAGTCTCGAGAGTCCAACCGCGTTCCGCTTTCGTGTTTAGATTACGATTCTTTCGTGTGACACCTTCAGGTGTCTGGCGCCCGAAATTGCATCCAGTTTGATTTTCAAATCAAGAGACTGTGGGCGTATTTTGTCCCGAGAGGACCACGCATCGCGCGGCCGAGCGTGGCCCGGCGTCTCGCCTGTAAATTCTCGGTGTTGCTATTCATCGTTCGACCATCCATACGAAAAGTTAAGAAAGCGACGTGACAATATATACGGAATAGTCCAGAAGTCACTGAAACATTTTACAGTTGAACAACTCTTTTGTTTTTTAAAAATTCACATTCATTCTTTCATAAACAAATTCGAATTTTTTAAATGGTCTAGTGACTTCTGAGCCACCTTATATACAGGGTGAGTCCGAAGAGACAGAACACCTAAATATCTCCGTTAGTTTTCGTTGAACAAAAAAACTTCTTAGGACAAAGTTACACTGTTTGAAGGGCCACATGTAACGGTGTAAGGGAAAAAATTTTCGAGGTCATTTTTTAATGAGATTTCAAGGTCATCGATGTTTTTTTTAATGGAATGATATATCTTCGTTAACGTAATGTTGTAGCTGACAAAATAACGAATTCATTCATGTAACACAATACGACCTACAAATGACCTTCAATCCAGAAAAATGGAATAAATAAAATTCAACGTGTAAGATTCATTTGCTTTATTTCTGTTACGCAAAATGTTCAAAAATATTCCCTGGAGCTGCTGTACAGGGTGTATGAAAATTATATGTCACGATCACCATAGCGTGATTCTACACCTCATGATCGGTGAAGATCTGTTAAAAAAAGTTGCCGCAAAATTGTCCTTGACCTTGAATTTCAGGGTCAAATTTCTTTATTATTGTATTGTATTCTACGCATTACGGGAATGAAAAGTGTCAAAGGAACCATGGGTCAAAACTCAACCGTTCTGCTAGAAATTGATGCACAAGTTTTGTCGGCTGTAAGATGAATTTTATTCATAGAAGGCTAGTGGTTGACATAAACACAGTCATGGCGAGATGAAAAGACACCGCTACAGCTTTAAAGACCACATGAATACAGTTCGATTGACCTCCACTATCGTGGTTTTGATTGCTTTACTTTGATTTAGGGCTCGGAATTATTTACTCGCGACGGCCGATTTTTAAAGGATACACCCCCCGATCCAGCCGCGCCTTGCTTTGATTGATATCACATTCGTGTAGGGATCAGGGTTGCCAAGATGTACGGCGTACCCGGCCCCTTACGTTTCCGTCTCTCGCCAACAAACTGCGTTAAGCCTGCCTTCGCTTCCCCCACTCTTACCACTGCCGCTGCCGCGTACCGCGTGGAGCATGCTACCGAGTGGCGCAGAAAACACCGTACGCTTATACAAGCTGATTTGCCTCGGAAAGGTAGGCTATACTGCTATAATGAAATAAATTTATTCGTGTATTGTTAAATAAACACAAATTAAGGTTTGAAAAATGTATTTTTGCGACCTGCTAATTACAATCACTGCTATTGCTTTCGCTAGCATTCTATTCTACCTAACGGTAGGCTATACTGCAATAACGAAATAAATTTATTCTTGTATATTGTTTGTCACGTCGCTTTCTTAGCTTGTCGTAAAGATGGTAGAACGATGAATGGCGACACCGAGAATTTACAGGCGAGAAGCCGGGCCACGCTCGGCCGCGTGATGCGTGGTCCTCTCGGGACAAAATACGCCCACAGTCTCTTTATTCGATAATCAAGCTGAACTAGATTTCGGGCGCCAGACACCCGTAGGTGTCACACGAAAGCATCGTAATCGGAACTCGAAAGAGGAACGCGGTATGACTCGCGAGACTGTGGCGTAGCAAACGGAATCTGAATAGCTATCGCGAAGGCCCAGGATTCTACGTCGAGAGGACACGAGACGTTCCCCGCGACGGGAAGGTTTTCACACAAGAAAAATACAACGTTTCGGCTATTAATTCGTTTATTACACGACGATCTTAAACTGCCGAGCTGATCGGCAGCAGGTAGTACAATAGCCGGCGCGTTTCAGTAAATCTGGCGAAAGGTGTTAATCGCACGCGCGGATTGCGGTTTCCTTCGACTCTCTTCGCAGAGGATTCGGCAGCGATAAGACGTACGACACGCGGAAGACCTTACAGGTCGCGTTCCGTCCGAATCCCGATGTTCTATACGACACTTAGATAGCTGACACTGTTCGAACTAAATTCACGCGTACGAATCGAGCACGCGACGGCGTCCCACCGTGGAACGAGACCAGGATCTCTAGAAATAACGGCAATAACGCTAAAGATTGAATCCGCGACTTCGCGTTTAAACTGGCGTCGTACAACCGTCACAATGCGGCCACGCGGCCCCCGCTATCCGACCGGATTCTAATTAGGCGGACGAAATCCTTCACAATCCGAAGGATTCGTACCCCTCGCAATTAATATGGACGACTTCCGTTCGTCCTTCGTACCGTTATTTCCCGCTAAGTGGTTCACGAACCGTTACGACCCACTACCCGAGCCAACACGAAGTTTTCGTTAATTATTTACGAAAGCCTGATCGGCGCTTACCTTTTATCTCACGGCAGCGGATGTTCGGCAGCGATTTATTCGTCCTCCGATCAGCCGACGCAAAATACTTTAATCGTTAACAATCGTTAAGAGCGACAACTTATTCGTAAGAGTTCTGACGACGCAATGGATCTTCACGCGGTGGCCCGGGTACGCGGAAGCAGAGCGTCCCCCACTTCCGTATTCCGCTTTCCTCACGCAACATTTCGGCCTATCGCTAACGCGGGATTTCGCCTCAGCGAATCCGTCGCGACGGCGCTCGGCTTCCGGCAGCGTCCGGCTAATCCGGCAGCGATGTCGTCCGATTGGCCGCTTCCCGATGAGACGATCGACGTCAGCCAATCCGGTTGCGGTACTGGCTTCTTCCCGGACGAGGCGACGACAGGGTAGAGTGGATGATATCCTCTGTACCGCATGCCCTCGTCGGCGCCTCCAGGTTGATAGTCCTGGGCCTTGACGATCTCTCGCTGTTTTACCTCGAGTTGTGCCTTCTTCCTGCCTCGAGGTGCTGATTCTCGATGGCTCGTTGCATCTTGTGTTGAGAGTGGAATTCCGGATCCCGCCTGGGACCCGGATACGGTCCTGTAAACGTTCGTCACGCAAATTGGCGCGACATTTCAAATATTACTAGTCGGCCTTTGGGTCTCTCATATGCCCAGGGAGATCGCTCGCTGCTGCCCTTATCGCAAAGCTTGACCAGAGGATGGCCAGGTCTTCCGCTAGAGAGGTTAGAGTGACGCTGGCAATATTGCCACGTCACATGTTAAATAAACACAAATTAAGTTTTAAAAAATGTATATTTGCGACCTGCTAATTACAATCATCGCTTTCGCTGGTAAATTCGCTTTCGCTTTCTATAATTAAATTTGCAAATTCTTGCGGTATACTTTCTTTTTTGTACATATCGCTATTAAAATTTTGTACAAAATCGTCGCTTATAATATAATCGCTACATTGTTATATACACGAATAAATTTATTTCGTTATTGCAGTATAGCCTACCTTTAGGTAGAATAGAATACTAGCGAAAGCAATAGCAGTGATTGTAATTAGCAGGTCGCAAATATACATTTTTCAAACCTTAATTTGTGTTTATTTAACAATACACGAATAAATTTATTTCATTATAGCAGTATAGCCTACCTTTCCGAAGCAAATCAGCTTGTATAAGCGTACGGTGTTTTCTGCGCCACTCGGTAGCATGCTCCACGCGGTACGCGGCAGCGGCAGTGGTAAGAGTGGGGGAAGCGAAGGCAGGCTTAACGCAGTTTGGTGGCGAGGGACGGAAACGTAAGGGGCCGCATCTGGCAACCCTGGTAGGGATACGTACAGGTGTGTGTGTTTGAGCGCGATCTGCACAGCGCGGCAGTGACGTGCCGCGCCACCTCGGGCAACATAGGTGCCGTCCAAAGGATCCGATCTCATCGCCGATCCCGTCATCATAAAGCAGTGATCGTCCTGAATCAAAAAGCAAAGTAATCAAAATCACGATAGTGGAGATCACTCGAACTGTATTCATGTAGCCTTTAAAGCTGTAGCGGTGTGTTTTCATCCTCTCCATGACTGTTTTTATGTGAACAAGTAGCATTTCAATTTGAAATCTTCAACTTCTGTGAATAAAATTCATCTTACAGCCGACAGGACTTGTGCATCAATTTCTGGTAAAACGGTTGAGTTTTGACCCATGGTTCCTTTGACACTTTTCATCCACATGATTCTTAGAATACAATGCAATAATAAAAAAATTTGACCTTGAAATTCAAGGTCAAGCACAATTTTGCGGAAACTTTTTTTAACAGATCTTCACCGATCGTGAGGTGTAGAATCACGCTATGGTGGTCGTGACATATAATTTTTATATACCCTGTACATTCATTTATTGTTAGCCGTGAAGTTACAGAACGTACCGCTGTGTAATTCATTTCCGAGGGAATCGACGCACAAGCCCTGACGATTCTTTCTTTCATGTCGTCTACAGTGGTTGGTGGCAGCGTCGCCAGTTGATGACCAAATGGTCATCAATTACTCTCCTCCTTTTCCCGTTCCACTATCCCATTCCAGCACCATGCGCACAGCCCAACGTTCCCCACTAAGACCGTAGACCACGGTAACCGTGCCGTAGACTGGACTTGTCATCAGAGAGGGGTACTTAATTCCCCTCGATTGTTGGCGACATGGCGACACTGGTTGGTGGTTCATGATAAACATTGTCTTTCAGTTTTCCCCATAGATATAGAAATCAAGGGGTGTAAGATCTGGTGAGAAACCTGGCCATAATACGGGTCCGTTACGTGCAATCCAACGATTTGGAAACTTGTTATTCAAAAAATGTGTTACGACACGGGAAAAATGGGCTGGACATCCGTCATGTTGATAACACATATCTTCACGAATGTCCAAGGGTGTATTTTCCAGGAGAATTGGTAACGATTCTCGTAAAAATGCCATGTATTTATCTGCATTTAATGTTCCGGTGATAAAGTGAGGCTCAATTATTTGGTTGTTTAAAATTCCGCACCAAACATTGACGGACCATGCCCAGACAGCAAAGCGTGCCGAAGCCACATCTCGAGCCCAGTGTGTCGACGCTACCAAACGGTCACGTACAGTGGTCGAACGCCACTCGCAGCTGTCCAAGCCACACGATGACTAGATTGTGGCCACGCCTCAAATGCGCGTGAGGGCTCGTAGGACACGATCTTGGCACATGATGTCGTCGCCACAATCCGGGCCGATCGTGTCTGGTTTAACGATCGGGCCGTTGTAAGAGGGCAGCACAGCCGCACTAACTCTTCCTTTTTACTTATTTTGTACGCATTCAAGGCGGGAAAATTAAATGATAGATTTTATTTATTGTAGTATTTGTAGTAGTTTTCCTAGACTGCGGATCTTTATGCAAAATAAAAATTGTCTGCATCGATTGCAAGAGATAGCAACTAAATTGAATGTTACTTTTTTATGCAAAAAAATTCTCGTCATAAAAGCTACATTTATTTTATAATGCTCATATAAATATTCATTAGAAACGAATCAAATTTTATTTCATTTAAAAAGGAAGGCGTGACAATCTTATTTGTTAGCACAGCACAGTCGCAGCACAGTCGCACTAATGTGCCGAATGCCGTTAGTTATACAGGGCACTCTCTTCCTTTTTGTTATCTCTTCCTTATGTTACTTCTTCCCCCCTTGCCGTTCCATTTTCTTTACAGTTACATTAAGAGTAAACCTACACATAAATCAATAAACTCGTAATACATTAATTATCCCCTAATACGTACAGTTACACGAATTAATATTCGGACGATCTAAAAAAGATGATAACTTATTTAATATTGTACTATACGATTCGAACTTTTTTGGGGAGCTAGAGCAATTAGTTTACTACATCATGTGAAAAGAAATTCATGTAAATGTTACATTTTACAACTTTTACGTGCGGGCCTATATTGAAAATTTAAAAAGTACGTTTTCTAGGCCTGCGTAAATAATATGCACTGTGAAAGTTTCATCGAAATCGGTTGATGCGGGGAAAAAACGACAGGCCTTGAAAGATGTAAGAATTCTTCGTTATAGGCTGAAAATCTGCGATTTTTACCATTTTTAAACGTTTTAAACGTAGCTCATTGCAACGTTAACTGGTTTTGACGAAATTTTCAAAATATGTTTAGTCGACACAGATCTACGAAGCGTATTTTTCAATTTTTCAATATGGGCCCATATAAAAAAGTTGTAAAATGCAACTCTTAGTATTTTTCCATACAATTCCGATCAATTGCAATTTTTGAAAAAATTTCTATTCACATCCTGTAGTAAACTAATTGCTCTAGCTCCCCAAAAAAGTTCAAATCGTTTAGTACAATATTAAAAAAGTTCTCGTCTGTTTTAGAACGTCCGAATATTAATTCGAGTAACTGCAGTTCCAGTATCTCCTTTTTCCAGGATTGGAAGGGTAAGATAACGTAAAAGAAAATATACTTTATTTAAGATCTAAAGATACTAAGCTAACCTAAACTAACTATATCGAAAAGAAAAGTCCACTCGGTACTAAGCTGTTCTACGCTGTGCAGTTCGATCTGCTCGCATTGTCTTCCAGAGTCACTCTGCCTATTTTCCCTTCGTCAAGGGCTCTCGTCACCAGTCGTTCTTTTACTTCTCCCCCACGATCTATACCTGAGTAATAAACGTAACGGTTTTTTCCGCAAAGGTTTGGGACTGTTTGGGACACGGTTCTGCAGGCCATCGCCGCTCGCCTGCAAACTATCTGTGTCCAAAATGGTCAGGATACAAAATACTTAAAGCTAGACGCTCTTAGACCTAATGTTAATTTATTCGAACCCCACAATAATAATACAAACACGGGGTTTCTCACTAGTCAAAAACGCTAGATAAAAGATCGATCTAGGGCCCCATCTCCCTCAAAAGTCCTATTTTCCGTTTACGAGGCGAAATTTGCATTATTCGGAAGCATACAATCTATTTTCATATATGTAGGGAGATGCCATCTCTGAGCGGCGAGAATTCCGTTGAATGTCACGACGTTAGTAACTGTAACGACGCGACGATTCGATATCTGTTATTATGTTTATCGATTTCGTTATTCATATTTGTAATATGCGATTTCTTTGTCATTCCGGTTCGACGTACGAAAACGAAAAGACGTGTTTGATCTCAGACGGAGATTCAGACGGGATAATTTAATTAGTTGTATTTGTTATAATTCAAATTTCGTATTAAAACATTTCGAGTTTACGAACGTATTATTCAATTTACGATTTAAATTCTACATTTTTGGGGGCTCGTCCTAAAGCCAGTGCGTGAAAGCAGTGTTCGCGCGTGCAACGACAGTTCAGTGTGCCTAAATTGTGATCGGAATATTACGGGAGTACATCCGCAATGTCTTCTCGGGATCTAAACGCGCTTACGGTCGCAGAGCTAAAAGAAATTCTGCGAAATGAGAGTCTACAGACGTCCGGAACGAAGTCAGAGCTGATAGCACGATTAATTGAACACAATCCATCATGTCAATGGGCCTACCGCGGTCAGACGGACACGGTCAACGAAAATGCGGGCGGAGACGTGTACGAGAGTCATACTTCGGGGAATACGGCGAGGAATGACGATGCAGTGGACGTTCGACGCGAGATAATCCTTTTAAACAGAGAAAGAGAAATAGCAGAGAGGGAGCTAGAATTGACGAGACGCGAACTTGCGTTAATACAAGAAACACGACGTTCAAGCGGAGCAGAACATGCGAATCCGAGAGAAGAAAACACACACGGACGAGTTGGTGTGAAAACTGTCGCCGAGCTACTCGCGTACTTCGATGGGAAGTCGGAAGACTATCCAACGTGGGTGAAACAAATAAAGGTGTTACGAAGGACGTACAAATTGAATGATGACGAGACGAAAGTGTTGATAGGAATGCGCGTACGGGGAAAAGCGAGAGATTGGGTTCACTCCCGTTCTGAATACATTGAACTGCTCGCCGACGATTTACTCTCGAAGTTAGAACAGATGTTCTACCACAGGCCGAGCAACCTTGTGCTTTGCGACCGATTACGGGAACGAATATGGAAGAAGAACGAGTCTTTCGAGGACTATTTCCACGATAAAATTATAAAGGCGAACCGTATACCGATAGACGACGAAGTTGAGCTTGTCGACCACATTATCGAGGGCATTCCGGACAGGTCTCTGAGGTCATAAGCGAAAATGCATTATTTCAAGACTCCAGAAGCATTGCTGGTGGCTTTTGAACAGTTGATGCTTCCGTCAACGAGCTTCGCGGGAAATTCGTTAATCGACGAGCGGAGGAGACTACCAACAACCCAACAGGATAGGGAAGCGTTCCGGAAAGACAAATCGAGGAGATGCTTCAACTGCAACACTGAAGGTTATCTCAGTGCAGACTGTCCGGCGAAGTCTCGCGGTCCCAAATGTTTTCAGTGCGGCCAACATGGACACCTTGCGCCAAACTGCCCAAAGCGAGATACTGGCCCAGAAAAAACGGTGAAATTGGTAACACGATTTCCTTCTGCTCAATCGTGTAAGGCGGTAAGATTGAACAATGTTGAACTAATGTCGATAATACATACCGCGAGTGATCTAACGCTCATGAGCGCGTCTTGTCTTTTAAAAATAGGAGCACCGTGTATACAGATTAGCGGAACGACTTTTGCGGGCGTTGGATCAAACGGACATAAGACGTTAGGCAAATTTAGAACCAGCGTTGTTATCGATGAACACGCATATGAAATTGAATTTCACGTAGTTTCCGATATTTTACTAAAACACGATTTACTTTTAGGCGCAGACTTCTTAAATAAAGTTAAGTTAGTCAGAAACGGACGAGAGATAACGATAGAGAAAATTCGCGAAGACCCTGTCACTGATAAATGGTGTGATGAAAGTATACCGGAAGTTTTTCGGATCGTATGCGAGCGAGAGGAAGTAGATGTAACACATATAGACGATATTGCGATTCGAGAACGAGTCAAGAATTTTATTGTCGAGTACGCGCCTAAAAAAATTAAGGAGGTGAACGTAGAAATGAGTATTGTTCTGAAAGACGAGGAACCCGTGTTTCAGAGACCACGACGTTTAGCACCAGCAGAAAAGAGTGCGGTAGATGCACAAATAAGCGATTGGTTACGGGATGGCATTATTCAGCCGTCTCTCTCTAAATACGCGAGTCCCATCGTTCTCGTAAAGAAAAAAGACTGCTCTATGCGTTTGTGCGTAGATTATAGAAAATTAAACCAGAAAATAGTAAGGGACCGTTACCCTTTACCTCTCGTGGAAGACCAGCTGGATGCGTTACAGGGCGCTAAACTGTTCAGTACCCTTGACTTAAGAAATGGATTTTTCCATGTGCCGGTACATAAGGATAGCCGTAAGTTCACATCGTTTGTTGTACCCAATGGTCAGTATGAATTTTTACGAGTTCCTTTCGGTTTATCTAACTCTCCAGCTGTCTTCGTGAGATTCATTAATATGGTTTTCAGAGATCTTTTGCAACAAAAAGTTATTTTGGCCTATATGGATGACATCATCGTACCATCGAGTGACTTAGAAAGCGGAATACAAAAACTGGAACAAGTTTTAGCAGTAGCTAGCGATCACGGTCTGGAAATAAATTGGAAAAAATGTTCATGGCTACGCAGTAAAGTCGAATTTTTGGGACACATTGTAGAGAATGGCTCTGTTCGGCCGTCTGAGGGTAAAACAGCGGCCGTAGCAAAATTTCCAGTACCGAAGAACGCCAAACAAGTTCAAAGCTTTCTGGGTCTGACCGGATACTTTCGAAAATTTATAGAAGGTTATTGAACAATCGCTAGACCATTGACGAACCTGTTACGAGCAGGCGTTACGTTCGAGCTCGATGGTACGGCGATAGGTGCATTCGATCTCTTGAAAACAAAATTAATGGAGAAACCAGTGTTAAACATTTACAAAGTAGATGCGGAGACCGAGTTACACACGGACGCATCGTCATTCGGTTTCGGAGCAGTTTTGATGCAACGCAGCGACGACGATAACAAATTTCACCCGATATATTTTGCTAGCGGTAAAACGACACCAGCCGAAGCTAGATACACGAGTTACGAGCTGGAAGTCTTGGCGATTATACGATCACTACGAAAATTCCGAATATATTTGTTAGGAATTAAATTTAAAATAATTACAGATTGTAAAGCATTCACACTCACGATGAGCAAACGAGATTTATGTGTACGCGTGGCCAGGTGGGTCCTCTTATTAGAGGAATTCGACTACACTATCGAACATCGAGCAGGTAATAAGATTGCCCACGTGGACTCTTTGAGTAGAAACCCGTTACCGATTTGCTATTTGTTGTCCGCGGATCGGAATAATATTACGGCAAGAATTCGTAAAGCGTAGCAAGACGACGCAGGAACGCGACGGATTGCCGAGTTGACACAGCAGGGTAAAATAGACGGATATACCTTGCGGGGGGGACTGCTGTTCAAGAATATCGACGGTGACATCAATCTTGTAGTACCAAAGAGCCTGCAATTACAAGTCATTCGACATGTTCACGGAAACGGCCACTTTTCAGCGGGAAAAACGGAAACTCTACTGAAGAGAGACTATTGGTTCCAGGGTATTCGACAAAAAATTGAGAAAGCCATTAAGAATTGTCTAGATTGCATTTTAGCTGAAAGGAAAATGGGAAAACTCGAAGGTCTGCTGAATCCGATAGCTAAGGGGGAAGTACCTCTGGACACCTACCACGTGGATCATTTGGGACCACTCCCGACGAGTAAGAAAAGTTATCGCTACATATTCGTGGTGGTCGATGCATTCACGAAAATCGTGTGGTTGTATACCACGAAGACAACTAAGACGGACGAAGTCCTCCGACACCTGGAGAAACAAGCCTTTATTTTCGGAAATCCGCGACGTATCGTTTCAGATCGAGGAACAGCCTTCACCTCGGGAGATTTCCGAGACTTTTGTCAGCGAGAAAAGATTCAACACTCGCTTATTGCGACTGGCGTTCCAAGGGGGAACGGGCAAGTAGAGCGGGTCAACCGATCGCTTATTCCTTTACTGACTAAATTGGCAGCACCACACCCGGAGGATTGGTATCGATACGTGAACGGAGTACAACGCGTCCTAAACGCAACGCCACATCGCAGCATCAACTCTACGCCGTTCGACTTGCTCTTTGGGACAAAAATGCGAGTCGGGAATGATTCACGGATCCAAGAAATACTGGAAGAAGAGTGGGCCGCTCTATTTCAAGAAAAAAGAGACGAGGCAAGGTCGAAGGCCAAAGAGAACATAGTTAAGATCCAGGAAGAGAACAGACGGTCATTTAATAAGAAACGAAAAAAGGCAATAGCGTATAAGGAGGCCGACCTAGTAGCTATCAGGCGAACACAACAAGTTCCAGGTTTGAAACTTGCAGCGAAATATCTGGGTCCTTATCGAGTCATCCGAATATTACAGCACGATAGATACGTAGTCGAAAAAGTTGGGAGCTGCGAGGGTCCTCGGAAAACGACAACGGTAGCAGACTCCATGAAATCTTGGGTCGGCGTAGATGAGGAAGACACTGATAGTGAAAAAGAGGAAGAGGAAGAGTAAAGAGTATGCGCAGTCTCTGAGGGCAGAGACTAGTGTCGGATTTATTGAGTACTATTTATTGAGTCCTACAAAATTGCAATTAGAATTACGATTTCAATTATGTCTACTTGTTCTTTAAATACAGTAGAGACTCCCGTATCCGTACCCCCATTATCCGAATATCCTAATATACGGACGTTGTATGTATTGTCCGTATGTTCTGTTATCGCCGCGCCGCTCGCTGTGCCGGGATTCAAATGCGCGCCGTCTCCAGATTCCGACTTTCCGACTCATGCTTCCGAAACTTCGGCAACGTAAACATCGAAGGAACGCGTCGGCGTCGATCAGTCGAGCAGGTAGTTCACACAGACAGAGTAGAGGTACGCTTGTGTGTAGCGCGCAAGCAATCGAACAGGCACTCAGACGGGAAGAGTTTTCACGTTACCGAAGTTTCGAAAGCATGAGGCCGAGGCGAAAAGTCAGAATCTGGAGACGGCGCACAGTGGGACCTTTCGTCCAAATCGGAGACAAAATCGAAGAACTTTCGATAGAAATGAGGTAGAGCGATGAAATCTTTTTTAATTAAAGCTGAAACTTTGCAGAATATGGGAAAAATAGGGAGATTATGGTACGAACGTTTTTTAACCTTGAGAAAATTCGTTAAACATGTAGAATTTCAAGAAATCGATTTTGCAATATCCTGAGGTCGTAGACAAATTTTGAGACCAGATTTGAAATCAGCGTGAAAAAATCTACGGGAAATGATATATAGTAAAAATTTTAAAAATATTTTTCCGCGCGTGGTATTGGAAAAACCACAATTTTCTCGAAATTGTGCAAGTTTAACGAATTTTCGCAACGTTAAAAAACGTTCTTACCATAATCTCCCTATTTTCCCATATTCTGTAATGTTTCAGCTTTAATTTTAAAAGAATTTCATCGCTCTACCACATTTCTATCGAGAGTTCTTTGATTTTGTCTCGGATTTGGACGAAAGGTCCCACTGTGCGGCGCTCATGTGAATCCCGGCACAGCGCGCGGCGCACATTTTGCTATAACTTTTGATCTAAAAGAGATATCGAAGAGAAATTAGGCCTAAATTTTTTTTAGGCCTAATGATGTAAACGGAAATATATTTTGCATTTTTTAAATAATGTTTTCGTTGATTCTTAAGGTATAGCCGGAAAAGTTGGTCAGAAGTATCCAACCAAATTTGTTTTTAGTCACGTCATGTTCAACAGAAAATTATGAAAAAATTCATGAATATTCTATCGAATAGCATACACGACTGAGATTTTTTCAAAATTTTTGGTTGCAAAATCGATTTTTAAACGAATCGGAAAACATAAAAACTGCCAATTTTATATCGGTCTTCAGTTGACCACATTTATTTTATATTATTACGTTAGTTATGTCTAATCCTGATTATTAATGTGTATTTTTTCAGGTTTTTTTGATTATGGAAACATGTTTTATAAAAATTGAAAACCTCCAAACATTCGAAGGAAATGCATATTTTGTATTGAAGTGTTAGAGACTCCAGTTTTATAAAAATTCAGTACTTGGATATTATTGAAGGAACTGTTCTTAATTTTTTAGAGGTTGCATAGTCGTTAACGAAACAACTATGCGGCTGCGAATCTTCTGGCCCCGAATCGAATCCCGCTGCTTCTGTTTCTTTCAGTAAATACTTGTTTCAGCAAAAACAATGTTTTTGATTAAACTTTTCATTAAAACCCGAAGCAACAAGTATTTACTGAAAGAAACGATTAGCAGCGGGATACGATTCGGGGCCCGAAGATTCCCAGCCGTATAGTTGTTTTGTTAACAACTACCCAATCTCTAAAAAATTATGAAAAAATTAAGCACAATTGCTTCAATAATATCTAAGTACTGAATTGTATCTAATTGTAAGTACTGAAACTAAGTTTGTTAGGAGGTTTTCAATTTTTTAAAACATGTTTCCATAATCCGAAAAATCTGAAAAAATACACATTAATAATTAGGATGAGACACAACTAACGTAATAATATGTTTATATGGCAATAATAATAAGTAATAATATGGCAATTTTATGTTTTCCGATTTGTTTAAAAATCGATTTTGCAACCAAAAATTTTGAAAAAATCTCAGTCGTGTATGCTATTCGATAGAATATTCATGAATTTTTTCATATTTTTCTGTTGAACATGACGTGACTAAAAACTTTGGTTGGATACTTCTGACCATCTTTTCCGGCTATACCTTAAGAATCAACGAAAACATTATTTAACTAGAGGGTTATTGTTGCTCGCTCGCTTCGCTCGCTCGCGGGTAGGACTGCTCTTGCGAGAGTGTTAGTGGTACGCATGGCTAGTAGGGCCTACAGCTATTAATGTTTTTTATTTGGTGTGTGACTCTCCAAGAGCCACACAAAGAACTTCCCGATTCGTTAGTTGCAGTATTTATATAGAAATTCAATAGTTTTCTACTTATAAAAATGTTTGCTATATGGCGTCTTATTAAACCAACATCGTAGGCTCGTTGCTCGCTTGGTTCCTTGTTATAGCATACTATTGTTGCAAAATAAATTGTCTTAATTAGTTTTTCGCAAACGATACAACTCCTCATTATCCGGGTTTGCAGTATTGATCTTGGTTTTCTTCGATACTGTTAATTTAAATTGTCCAAAAATATATAAACTGCTCAATTTTGAAACTCTGCTCAGTTCTACATACAACATTTGTAAAGTTAATTTTTCTGATGTTTTAAAATTCAAACATACTTTCTCGTATGTTTATCCCTGACTTTTATGAATCGTAATCGCTTCAGCAGGAACCACTGGAAATTGACTACGTGTGATTTGATATTTTTCCTCACTCGACATATTTACTTGATTCGATATTTTTATTATTGGTGTTAAATTTTGATGAATATTTGCATTTTCCATATAATCACGATAACGAGTTCTTACTTTCACTCCTTACTTTCACGCCAATTGAAAATCTAACCACAATATAGACGGAATTTTAGTATTTTCTTGAAAAGTAATAAATTTTAATATTCCGCATGTGTGTGCTCCATTAACCAATCCGTTTTCAACATTAATGTTATTAATAATTATCATATAGTTTATATTAATTTTCAATTTAATCTCAGTTAATAATTCGTTTTGAACTGATTGTTTTTTTAAAGATTGTAATATAAATTTTTTTTTGTACTTTCATCGATATTCTTTGAAAATGTATTCTTGGGAGTAGAGATGATTAACTCACTCTTGCATTGGGATAATTTTCGATTATTGTAAGCGGAAACATTAGCATAAGGTACAAAAAAAGATTTTTTTTAATTAAAAAAATTTTTTTTTAAAGTTTGAAAAAATGGAAAAAAATTTTTTTGTGTAATTACGTTTGTTTCTTCGGTGGAAACCTTCCGTTCTCTCGTACAAATTGCATTGTTGAATAACTTCTTTCGAAAAAAAATTAAAAAACTAAAAAACTACTGGACCAAAATGGACCAAAATCTAATCAGCTCTAAGTTACGACGGGGCACATCGATTGCATCATTCATCATTCTGATCGCGTTGTTACTTTTTCAGAAAACGTTAACGAAACACACACACACACACACACACACATACGAACATTTTGATAAAAATAGTCTAAAATGACTACAATGACCATGAAACGTGAAGATCTGCTAAAAAATCGATTTTCGATTTTCGGGGTCATTACAATAACTTCCCTATAAAATCGGGAAGTTAAAAAATACAAAATATACTTTTCTCTGTTTACATCGTTAAAACCGATATTTCAAAAAAAATTAGGCCTAATTTCTCTTCGATATCTCTTTTAGATCGAAAGGTGCCCGAGTTTCAAATGCTTGCCGTCTCCAGATTCCGACTTTTCGCCTCATGCTTTCTTTCGGTAACGTGTAAACCGGAGGAACGCGTCGGCGTAGATCAGTCGAGCAGGTAGTTCACACGGACAGAGTAGAGGTACGCTTGCATGTTTTCGGGCGTGCAATCGAACAGGCACCAAGGCACCAAAGGGGGCAAGCGCGGTCGACACAGACACAGGTCGACACCAGTGATGCCAGAATCGGGGACGCGAGGACGCTTCCCCTCCAGCACAGGTTCCCCCTCTCTGACGGACCGTCCTCGCCGTAGCTTCTGCTGCGCACGCGCTACACACGAACGTACTTCTACTCTGCCCGTGTGAGTGCATGCTCGATTGCACGCGCGCTACACAACAAGCGTACCTCTACCATGTCCGTGTGACTACCTGCTCGACCGAACGCGTCGGCGACGCGTTCCTTCGATTTTCACCAATTTTCATGTTGCCGAAGTTTCGGAAGCACGAGTCGGAAAGTCGGGATCTGGAGACGGCGCGCATTTGAATCCCGGGACGGCGCGGCGCGGTGCACATTTTGCTATAACTTTTGATCTAAAAAAGATATCGAAGCGAAATTTGGAATGAATTTTTTTTTTAAAAACCGGGTTTAATGGTTCATCCTAAAGTATGTTTTGTATTTCTTAAAAAATTTTTCTCGTTGATTTTTAAAGTTAAGGTAGTCCAGAAGGCCCCCAACACAAATTGATTTTTAGTCGAACCATGCTCAATAAATAATTACGAAAAAATTTATAAATATTCCACTTAATAGCACACATGATTGAGATTTTTTTCAGATTTTTCAGATTATGCAGACATGTTTGTGAAAATCTCGTAATTGAAAATCTCGAAACATTCGAAGAAAATGCATATTTCGTATTGAACTTTTCGAGATACCAGTTTTATAAAAATTCATTAGTCCGATATTATTGAAACAATTGTCCTTAATTTTTCTCAGAATTTTTTATAAATTGTATCGTTGTTAAAAAATCAAAATCAATTTTTTCGATACTTCTTTGTTGATGTATTATGTAATACTGAATATTTTTATAATCAGAAAAATAATGTACAGACTTGATAATGCAATATAAAATATTTTATTTACGTTATATTTCAATATACATATGTGCATCACTCCTAACAATTTTGGTAATCACATAATTATTGTAACGACATTTTACATATATCAGGTCGTTAAGTATGAAACTAGACAAATAAAACACAAATTTCAAACACATTTGTCAAGTTTCATACATCTCCGGTTACGAAAATCGATTTTAAATGGTCCCTGCCTTTCTGTAACATAACAAAAAAAAAAATTAGTTAAAGTCATGATTGCAAAGTATAGAATAAAATATTAATGTATAACTTTATAGTATAGTTTATACTTATCTTTTCTTTGAAGTCATTCTCTTGAATCTGCTAATATTGATTTTACGTTGTCCAGAAAGTCCACTCCAGCTGACACACACGCGATTTTGAATGGGCATCTGCCTTTCTATAGCATAAAAACACATAGTTAAAGGAATGAGTGAACGGTGTGCTCTCTCTCTCTCTCTCGCATTTAAGTGTTTAAGTTAAGATTGAAGAGATAAGGAAGGTGAAGTTTGTAAGCGGAGCGGAGGTCCGCGTTTGTACCCCGAAATGGGAAATAAAATACTATTATTATTATTATTATTATTATTATTATTATTATTATAGTAAACAGCCTCCAGTTTCTTTGTCGCGTTTTTAATACTTTTTAATGGGTTTTTAACATTTTTTTATCTTATTATGAATTTATTTTAGTGAGTGACCATATTCATCGATAAAAAAAGATAAGTATACGTTACTATTTATATTGAGTCCTACAAGATTGCAATTAGAATTACGATTTTAATTAGGTCTACTTTTTCTTTGAATATAGCAACGCGTGGGTGTCAGCGGTAATGAAATAGCAGATTCAAGAATGACTTCAAAGAAAAGCGAAGTGTATCGTTACATTAATATTTCATTCTGTAAGTACTTTGTACTTATAACTTTATGGTATGGTATGGTATGGACATGATATTTGGTCCCCTCAGGGTTTCAAATTCATTTACCAATCCTCTCCTTTTTCCACTCTCACCATCGCCTTTTCAGCGGGACCTACTGTTTATGGTGGGTTCCGAACCACCTTTTGCCAACAACACGTGAAAAACACCCCGGGTGGGTCACTTTCCGGTTTTTGACCAGACGGTCACCCATCCTAGTGCCGGTCACGTTCCACGTTGTTTAACTTCGGTGATCTAACGAGAACCGGTGCTTTCAACGGGACTACGGTTGTTGGCTTACTTATAACTTTAACTATGTGTTTTTTTTATGTTGTAGAAAGACAGAGGACCATTTAAAATCGCGGTAACGTAAAATCAATATTAGCAGATTCAAGAATGACTTGAAAGAAAAAAGATAAGTATATGATTACATTAATATTTCATTCTGTACTTTGTATAATTATAACTTTAACTATGTGTTTTTTATGCTATAGAAAGGCAGATGCCCATTCAAAATCGCGTGTGTGTCAGCTGGAGTGGACTTTCTGGACAACGTAAAATCAATATTAGCAGATTCAAGAGAATGACTTCAAAGAAAAGATAAGTATAAACTATACTATAAAGTTATACATTAATATTTTATTCTATACTTTGCAATCATGACTTTAACTAATTTTTTTTTTTGTTATGTTACAGAAAGGCAGGGACCATTTAAAATCGATTTTCGTAACCGGAGATGTATGAAACTTGACAAATGTGTTTGAAATTTGTGTTTTATTTGTCTAGTTTCATACTTAACGACCTGATATATGTAAAATGTCGTTACAATAATTATGTGATTACCAAAATTGTTAGGAGTGATGCACATATGTATATTGAAATATAACGTAAATAAAATATTTTATATTGCATTATCAAGTCTGTACATTATTTTTCTGATTATAAAAATATTCAGTATTACATAATACATCAACAAAGAAGTATCGAAAAAATTGATTTTGATTTTTTAACAACGATACAATTTATAAAAAATTCTGAGAAAAATTAAGGACAATTGTTTCAATAATATCGGACTAATGAATTTTTATAAAACTGGTATCTCGAAAAGTTCAATACGAAATATGCATTTTCTTCGAATGTTTCGAGATTTTCAATTTCGAGATTTTCACAAACATGTCTGCATAATCTGAAAAATCTGAAAAAAATCTCAATCATGTGTGCTATTAAGTGGAATATTTATAAATTTTTTCGTAATTGTTTATTGAGCATGGTTCGACTAAAAATCAATTTGTGTTGGGGCCTTCTGGACTACTTTAACTTTAAAAATCAACGAGAAAATTTTTTTAAGAAATACAAAACATATTTTAGGATGAACCATTAAACCCGGTTTTTTAAAAAAAAATTTAGTCCAAATTTCGCTTCGATATCTTTTTTAGATCAAAAGTTATAGCAAAATGTGCACCGCGCCGCGCCGCGCCGTCCCGGGATTCAAATGCACGCCGTCTCCAGATCCCGACTTTCCGACTCGTGCTTCCGAAACTTCGGCAACATGAAAATTGGTGAAAATCGAAGGAACGCGTCGCCGACGCGTTCGGTCGAGCAGGTAGTCACACGGACATGGTAGAGGTACGCTTGTTTGTGTAGCGCGCGTGCAATCGAGCATGCACTCACACGGGCAGAGTAGAAGTACGTTCGTGTGTAGCGCGTGCGCAGCAGAAGCTACGGCGAGGACGGTCCGTCAGAGAGGGGGAACCTGTGCTGGAGGGGAAGCGTCCTCGCGGCCCCCATTCTGGCATCACTGGTCGACACCTCACCGCTCACGGATACGACGATACGTCAGGGAAGGGGGGAAACTGCCGTTCAGTTTTCAGCAGTTTTCAGTTGTTCTCTGAACAGTTCTCAAGTCTCTCAAATTCTCGTTCGCTTAGCTCGGTCGTAAATGTCGTAATTGCTCGTAATATCTGTGGTTGTCAGGAGGACGCCGCATGTCACACACTTTCACTTTCGAGATATTGTCGTTTAATGTTTTGATCACTAATGCTTTGACAAGGACATTGGTTAAATTGTATTATTTTTTCGAGCTTTTTGAATTGATTTTCATCACGTTTTTTCTGGTAAATACCTAATCCTACACTATAAATTCAATAAATGCATAAACTGAAATTTTTTGTGGTTACACGTTAAATACACTCGCGAGTGCGGTCTGCGTTGCGGCATTTGACTATTTGACTATTAGATTGACTTGCTTGGATTATGTGATTACGTGGATTACTTGGATTACGTGCACTACGTGGAAGGAAGGAAGGTATTTGTACATATTTATATTGGTTAATCGGTTTCATTTTGCTCAAATGTCTCCCAAAATCTTCGCGTGAAAAAGCGTGAGAACACTTGTCGGCACACCACGCGACAGTGCCATGTGTGCATGTGCCATCACGTATGAGGTGCTACGGGGCGAGTATGTTCACTTCAATGTAGAGTCCAAAATAGTAAATTATTGATTTCTTTATCACTTTTTTTTATCACTTTATCACTCTCTCTTTTCATTATCATTATTATCATTTATCACTTTAGACAAATCCAACACAATTCAGCTTTGACCCATTCAGATTAGAATTAGCTTAGCAATATTCTAAATCGGCAAAATGATGGCTAAAACCAATTCAGTAAGGCAAGTATTTAATCTTCTTCACTTGCTACTCATCATGGAATTTTTTCATTTCTGGTAGTACATTCTTTTGTTTGTCGTTCAACTTTAATCGATTTTTTATTAATATCATTGCAATATTTGAATCAGTTAGGTATATTAGTTGATGAAAAACATCAGAAGACCTTTTGTAATTGTAGCACCAGAAATTAGAAAATTCGTTGAGATGAGAAATAAGCGAAGAAGATTAAATACTCACCTTTACACACTGTGTAATTGAAAATCTAATTTACAGTACGGAGGAAAAATATAATGTGCTATCCAGGGAAGGAGGAGAAGGAAGCTGCGGCAACCGGGGAAGAGGAAGACCTCTAATTTTTCTCGTGGTACGTATATCTAATTATGCCATTCAACGCACATACATATATTGTACATTACTGATTTTCTTTGTATTTTTGAGGTATCCCGCCTATTCTAGAATCCATCAGAGTCCATAACTGCGGACGAACCGGTTTTCGTTCGTTCTTGCGCATCTCCCACTTCATCCGCCCCCTTCCCAATGTACAGCTTATGTACAGCCCACCACCCAGCGCCACCTCACCGACTTCCGAGATGCGCGACACAGTTATGGACTCTGATGGACTAAAGAATATGCCAGAACGTGCTACGGGCCACAAGTTTGGGGAAGCAGAGGCAACAACGTGTAATAATCACAATATATACAGGGTGAGTCACCTAACGTTTGTACCTCAAATATCTTTGTTGTTTCTAAAGATACGTAAAATATGGTAAGGGCAAAGTTGAATGGTACAATGGGGCTGACACGACGCCAAAAAAATTTTGTTGTATGTCATTTTTTTAGAGATATCAACGTCATCTTGACTTTTTTAAATGGAATGAGGTATTTTTTAATACATCAATCGATGCAGCTGGACATCGTTGTAAAAAAAGTACTAACTTATGTATGTCGAAAAGTTAGTAGTTCACGAGATATTTCAATTTAAATAACTCTAAAACACCATTACTGTCGTACTAAGACGTTAGCGTTTACATACTTGTGTAACGTTTAGAAAATATTAAAAAATTATGTTTTGTCAACTTCTTTATCTGTGCATGCAACGATGATTTAAAAAATTCGTTTTATATAAAATCTGCGACTTTCACCCTTAAGCTCTCATCTTTAAACGTATGTAGCTCATTGCAATGTTGACCGATTTCGATGAAATTTTCAGTATGTATATAAGTTACCGAAATCTATAAAACGCATTTTTTAAATTATCGTTACAGGCCCAGATAAAAAAGTTGTCAAAACATCATTTTTTAATATTTTGTATAATTACTACCAATTGCAATCGTAATAAATTTTTGTTTACTTATTCTCTAGCGAACTAGCCGGTCTAACATCTTAAAAAAATTCAAGTCCTTTGGACCAATTTCCAAAAAGTTGTGCGATTTTTAAGGGTGTCCACTTATTATTGCCGCTGACTGTACATAGGTTAGTACTCTTTTATAACGAATGCCCAGCTGCATCGATTGATGTATTAAAAAATACCTCATTCCATTTAAAAAAGTCAAGATGACCTTGATATCTCTAAAAAAATGACATAAAAACAAAATTTTTTTAGCATCGTGTTAGCTCCATTGTACCATTCAACTTTGTCTTTACCATATTTTACGTATCTTTCGAAACAACAAAGATATTTGAGGTGCGGCACTTGGTGGGGCTCTGACCAGTGTACCCTCCTATTACTTTATAAAAGTTACATCCGTTCTATAATTGACTACGGTTGCTTTGTGTTTTGGCCGCGCACTATCACCCTTAGAACCAAACTTGAAAGAATCCAAAACTTAGCAATCCGGACAGCTCTAGGCTACCGCAAGAGTACTCCGCTGAATGTGATGGTGGCTGAATCAAAGTTGATGCTCTTATCGGACAGGGTAACTTACCTATGTGAACGCTACCTCGCTAAAGCATTGTCAAACAACAGTTCACTAATGTTTCACACTATCACTAAACACTTTCACCTTCTTCGAAAAAGACTAGCTAGACGCAATCGAACAACTCTCAACCAGTGTATAGAGTCTTTCTACGGTGATAATTTCAAGATTGAGCCAAAACCCAACTTCTGCTTGCATCGTCATGAGTTTGAAACCATAACTACGTCCATAACAATTGACACTAGTTTCGGCCTATTTCTTCGTGAGGCCAAAGACCCAAATACCCTAATTGACAAACTTTTAACAGACAACAATGCCTCTGCCATCTACACCGACGGCAGCAAAATGTCGGATTCAGTGTGTGCTGGATCAGCGTGTATATGCTATGATCTCAACCTGCGAATTAAAAAAAGCATTGATATCAGTGCGTCGATCTTTACAGCCGAGTGTATGGCCCTACATGTTGCTATGGACATCGCCACATGTCATAAAAACCGCAATTTTATCATCTTTTCCGATTCCTTAAGTGCCCTCCAATGTTTGAAATCGGTTAGCTTTCAAGTGAAAACCAACCCGTATATCTTCGACATCAAGGAAAAATTCTTACAATTCAACCAAAACAACTCCTGTCTTATCAAGTTCTTGTGGATTCCCGCTCACATAGGGTTGCGAGGAAACGAGGATGCTGACAATCTTGCCAAATCTGCCACTACTTCCGAATCCATTGACGTACAGTACGTTCCCTTTTCCGATACGTCATGCCTGTCCAAAATAAAGGCATTCCACCGAACCAATACAACAATTACTAATCAAGGTTCATCCAAGGGTAAAATTTTCTTTGAGCGTTTTTTTACTTCTAATCGAACCCCTTGGTTTGCTAATATAAACTTTGGAAGTCTTAAGAGGGATTTTGTTTCCACCGTTAATCGCATCAGGACCAATCACTACAACTTGGCTGCCTCACTGTTCCGGGTGGGCATTGTTAACTGTACCAACTGTAAGTGTGGCTATGAAATGGAGGACTTAGATCACGTCATATGGCAATGCTGCCTATTTGATGCACACAGAACCAGACTGACTGATGATCTACGCAGGATGGGGTTCTTTCTGCCCCTCAAAGCCGATATGTTCTTTACCAAACCCAACATTAGGGCGTGTTTGCGTATCTTCACGTTCCTGAAAGAATGTAACTTGCGTATATAACCAGACATGCTAAACAGTCTGCTAACTGATACACAAACCGTTAAACTCTGAAAAAATGTGTAACCTCTGTACTCAAAACTACTAATTTTGTAACTCAAACTATGTAATAATGCGATTTATGTTCAGCTGTATAGACCCCATTTTGGGGCCTGGGTAAGCTTAATAAAAAAAAAAAATATTTGAGGTGCAAACGTTAGGTGACTCACTCTGTAGATTTAGGTCCATGTAAAGATTGTAAATTTTTGTAATTTCCAATAATAAAGCATAGTAATAATAAAAAATTATAATATTTATTATTACTTGTATCATTGTCCCTATCACAGTCCCTATGGCTTTACCAACTCCCCCTGCGGCGTATTAAAAAATAAAAAAATATAAATTTTCTTGTACGACGAGAATTTTTTTTGCATAAAGACCCGTTAAGATGGAAGAAGTAACATTCAATTTAGTTTCTAACTCTTGCAATCGATGCAGACAATTTTTATGTTGCATAAAGTCTAGGAAGTCTAATACACACAAGCAGTCTAGGAAAACTACTACAAATACTACAATAAATAAAATCTATCATTTAATTTTCCCGCCTTGAATGTGTACAAAATAAGTAAAAAGTAAGAGTTAGTGCGGCTGTGCTGCCCTCTTACAACGGCCTCATCGTTAAACCAGACACGATCGGCCCGGATTGTGGCGACGACATCATGTGCCAAGATCGTGTCCAGGGAAGACTACGAGCGAAGAAGACTCACGCGCATTTGTGGCCTGGACATAATCAAGGATTTTTGCTGTCTGGGTGGTCTTTGTTTGTCGACTGTCCGTAACCACCGCGGATTTTCAGTAAACGGAAACTGATGGACAATTACGATTAGGAAATCGGTCCTTGTACAACCTCACTGCTTCTCTTAAACACTGTCGACTTTCTCCATAAATGAAAATCATGTCAATCTTATCTTCCTTCGAGAAGAGAGTATATGAGAGTGCTCACGCCCGGGTTTTGGCCGTGCCGCTTTTGTCTCCACATCATGTTTAGCCTGGAACAGCTCCTACATCATATTTAGCATGGAACAGAACCTACATCATCTTTAGCAAGAAACAGAACCCACTTTACTGTTAGCACATCTGACGACATCTGTGACAATCTGTGTCGCTCGAATATTTCTCTTACGCCCTCTAGGATATATTCTGACTGGAGTGAGAAACAGGAGGCCACCAGAGGCCACCGACGGCATTTCGTCGGTGCAGAAGACACTGTATCGTGTTAGCACCGACGAGATATAGGAATAGACCTGACACCCAATGCATTTTGGTGTCCGTCGGTATCGGTGCGCTAACGCCCCATTTCCGTCGGTATCGGTGTGCTAAGTACTAACGCCCCGTTACCATTCAGTGTCAACACCCAATGTTACCGATAAAACACAATTTTGGAGCATTTATTAGCATGAATAAAAAATGTTATACTCCATTCGCATTATGTGTATTTAATATGATTCTTAAATTGAAAAATTTTATTTTTTACGCCCTCCTAATGTGTTCGTTTTTAAAGTTTTCTTATTACATTTCGATATACAAAATTTTGTGAACAAAAATTTAAAGACACTCTAAAAAAGACGATAACTGTTTCAATATTGTACTATACGATTTGAAATTTTTTGTGAAAGCTAGAGCAATTGGTTTACTATAGGTTGTGAAAAGAAATTTTTTTCAGAAATTGCAATGGATCGAAATTAACGTAAGGAGATTTCTTTTTCTTATTAGCGTATTCGCTCTCTTTACGGCGAACGGGCAGAAGAGAGCCTCTTCGCGATTGCACTCATCCGATGATTTTCGGATGTATTGAAAACTCATAATCGGACAACGTTGCGTACTTTAGACTTGACAACGCTGTAGACATATCGGTCTCAGATATTTTTGCTACGAAAAAGGTCATTCATTGGGTTTTATTATATTATTGTGCAAACACCATATGGCCTCCTGGTTACATTTGCTACGGGCCCCGCGCTGGATTAATCCGGCACTGGTTGTAGAAGTTTTACCAGTCGAACCCGATTGGCGGAAGGCCGCAAGCGGAGACGCTCGGAACACCAATCACAGGGCGCCGCTGGCGAGGAAGACGGCGAGGATTGGACCTAGCCCGGATCTGTCAACCCGGAGAAAGCGACGAGGCTGCTACAAATAAGGACGACCAGCAGTCCACCCTCGTCGACGTCTCATCCGGAAAATGCCATGAGAGCTACACCGGAACGGCGCGGATCCATGGATGCCGCCTAACCGCCTTATATCGGCCGGGCTTCGGAAAATATAAAATTCCGAAGGCCCGGGCCGACATGTCATCGAAGCGTCCCTGCGTTCAGAAACGACGTGATTGGCCCGAGCGTCGCCGAAGACGAGGGTGGGGGGAAAACTCGTTTCCGCGTTCCGAACCATCTCGAACTGGGCCACTGGGTCGAAGGACTAGTTCGAGTAACGACGTGCGAACATTTAGACCGCGATCTTAGAACAAAGTAATTTTGCGACAGCGGCTATCACAGCGATATTGGTAAGTGCCGGTCAGGCTTTATTCCGATAATATTGTGACCAGTTCGTGTTGGTTCGGGGACGTTATTCGAGTTCGCGAAAATTCGTACCGCGGTGTACCGTGTGTTTCCCCGCGTTTATCGTTGACCGGGAGTCGCTCTCCTGAGAGGTTCGCGAGGCCACGGATCGTGTGTCGCCGGATCCTCGTGCACGAGCTATTCGGGATCCACGATATTCGCCCGGTAATTCTTTGGGTTGCCCTCGGATCGTTCTACGGGAGGATAACGCGTCGTATTTGTTTCGTATCGTTCGCCGTTCGCACGTTTCTCCCAGTCTCGAATTAGGAACGCGTACGTTACCGGAGCTCGGTCGAATTCGTGCCCTCGTGGCTCGTAAATTCACGCGAAGTCCTGTGACGACCGAGCTCGACGCGATCGAAATTATTCCGCGCGATCGGCCGAACAACCGCCGTCACTTTCGTGTTCGCGCCGGCAAATCTATTGACTGCCCCCGGCATCGGCCGGCGGATTGTATGACCATCTCGTTTTAATAAACGACGTAACTTTGCCTAAGCACTATCGAGTGATTTCATTTCTCGTGAGAAACGTTCCCGTCGCGGGGAATGCCCCGTTCCTTTCCCCACGTGGTACCTTGGACCCGTTCGTGGCCGTCACCGGCCAAACGATGCCCGCAGATTCGACGTCATTCTGAAGACTGAACGAATTGTTAGGGAGTTTCGCGTGGTACGGTATCGTACCTGGCGCCCGTTCAATTCCCGTATAATTTCGTCGTTCATCTTTTGTCTCGAGAGGACCACGTGTCGCGCGACCGAGCGTGGCCCGGTCGCACGGCCATAATTTCTCGAAGTCGGTAATCTCTCTGTTCGCAGTGAAATAACCGGCGTGACAGCCCATATAGTGCTGCTCCCTAGTCTAGTACTTAGCCTGGATCAGCTCCTACGTCATCTTTAGCATGGACAAGATCCTACATCATCCTTAGCATGGACAAGATCCTACATCATCTTTAGCATGGACAAGATCCTACATCATCTTTAACATGGACAAGATCCTACATCATCTTTAGCATGGACAAGATCCTACATCATCTTTAGCCTGGATCAGATCCTACATCATCTTTAGCCTGTATCAGATCCTACATCATCTTTAGCCTAGAACAGAACCTACATCATCTTTAGCCTGGATCAGATCCTACATCATCTTTAGACTGGATCAGATCGTACATCATCATTGGCCAGGATTAGGACATGCAGTTTATATTGTTTTATATCAAATATGTAACTAATATACAAATCTCTAATAATATAAATTATATTCATAGAAGTATTTTAATTTTTCCCGAGCCTTTGTTGCAAACTCTAGTTTTAAAAAATAGAAAAGCCAGAAGATTTCGAAGAAACACAGATTTTATATCGAAGTTTAAAAGCCACCATCTTGGAAATTATTTTAATGATGAAATACTTACTGTCATCAATACTGTCTCCAATTTTTCCATAGTTTTACGTCACAGTTATTATTAATTAAACCAAATTTAAAATCAATTTTTTCTACGAAAATTTAGAAGAATAACCTTAGGGGTTACCCTGAAATTTTCGGAATATGTTTAATTGACACAAATCTATAAAACGTATTTTTAAAATTTTCAGTATAGATAGATCCACATTAAAAAGTTGTAATACGCAACTTTTAGTATTTTTTTCTACAGTTCTCCGATCAATTGCAATTTTTGAAAATATTGGTTTCACATCCTGCAGTAAACTAATTGCTCTGGTTTCCAAAAAAGTTCAAATCGTATAGTACAATATTAAAAGTTATCGTCTTTTTTAGAGCGTCCAAATATTAATTCGGGTCACTGTATTATACAACAGTGCAAAGGCCCAGTGTCGCATTCGCTTGTAGGACTGGGATAGTGATCACTGATCACTGATCACTGAACAAAACGTTGTTAGTTTCATTCCTAATCTCTTCATTTTTAGTTTCACTTGTACGAAACTGTCATTGATAGATTTGCGAGATTTCTTTGGTGAAAAAAAGACTAAACTCGAAAGATTTTGAATCATAATATATTTACGTATTTCGCACAGTGGGACAAACCGATGAATTCTGTGTCAAAATCAAAGAACTTTTGATAGAAATGAGATGGAACGATGCAGAAACTTCTCATCAACGAAATTTTTTACTTCTGGTGATACCTTATTTTTATTTTTATCACCAGATGTTAAAAAATTCGTTGATGAGAAGTAATGTTAAAACGATTAAATACTTACCTTACGTCCTGTGTAAATAAAAACATAATTATGGAAAATAGATATCTAATTTAAATTACATTACAGTGTCATACACAGCCTACGGGAGTGCCAGCAACAATCGCAGCGATACGTCAAGTGATCGTTCGTCAAGTGATATACAGTGAGCCACGAAAGTATTCGAACGCCTTTTAAAACAGAATAACTTTTTTATAATAGTACCAAATGACCTGATTTTTTATAATGAATTAGAAGCATTAATTTCAGAAATGATATGCAAAAAAGATTTTCCAAAAATTATAATTTACAAAGTTACATGCAAAAATAGGAAAGGCATTTTGTAAAACTATTTTCTTTGACCCCTTAAAGAAAATTTAAAATATATGTTTTGTAGATCTGCAGGGTGTCCCAAAATTCCTGGATTTCTGGAATTTTGGGACACCCTGTATAGTTACACAATAGTTGCACACATGCTGAAAAATCGAAATCGGTTGACGCAGAAAAAACCGACATATATCGAAAGATGTAATAATATGTGGATTTTAAGCAGAAACTGACCAGACGTCGCGGAAAACTATGATTTTCACCACATTTAACCACTTGTAGCTCCTGGGCGTGAGTCGCCCGTGTGCAAAAGAAATTTAGTGCGCCCTGCAAACATGAAAATTATTTGAATGATCTTTCTTTTTTTTTAGCAAATCTGTTTACGGTAGCCAGGGCTGCGCGTCTTTGCCCGTTCATGTTGCGGCGTCCCACAGTGGGCAATTTGGACCAAACTCAATTAAAAAAAATCAAAGAACTTTCGGTAGAAATGAGGTAGAGCGATGAAATTTTTTTTAAATTAAAGATGAAACTTTACAGAATATGGGAAAAATAGGGAGATTACGGTACGAACGTTTATTGACCTTGAAAAAATCCGCTAAACATGTAGAATTTGAAGAAAATGTGGTTTCTCAAGAACCACGCGCGGAAAAATTTTTTTTTAACATGCTGTATATCATTTCCCGTAGATTTTTTCACGCTGATTTCAAATCAGATCTGAAAATTTGTCTACGACCGTTGAATACGATGTACCTTTAAATTAGTGTGTCATAAAATCATTTCAACAAAAAAATGATTTCATTAATTTTTTCTTGTCACAGAAATCGATTTCTTGAAAAAACCAGAGGTCGTAGACACATTTTGAGACCGGATTTGAAATCAGCGTGAAAAATTTATGGGAAATGATATATAGCATGTTAAAAAAAAATTTCTTCCGCGCGTGGTACTGAAGAAACCACATTTTCTTGAAATTCTACATGTTTAACGAATTTTTTCAAGGTCAATAAACATTCGTACCGTAATCTCCCTATTTTCCCCATATTCTGTAAAGTTTCAGCTTTAATTTTAAAAAAATTTCATCGCTCTACCTCATTTATATCGAAAGTACTTTGATTTTTTTAAATCGAGTTTGGTCCAAATTACCCACTGTGCGCACCTTCGATGAAGCGCCCGTGTGCGGTGCACAACCTGCACAACCGCATGCGGCGGCCCTGCTCCTGGGTATGTTAATCGATTGTCAAATCATTGAAACGAAAAAATGATTTCATTGGTTTTGATAACAAAAATCGATTTTTGCAAAATCCCTGCGATCGTAGACAAATTTTGAGACCACATTTGAAATCAGCGTGAAAAAATCTACGCGAAATAATGTATAGCATGTCAAAAAAAATCTATCCGGACATGGCATTGGATAAACCACAATTTTTTTGAAATTGTGCAAGTTTAACGAATTTTTTTAAGGTTAAGAAACGTTCGTACCACGATCTCTCTATTTTCCCATATTCTGCAATGTTTCAGCTTTAATTTAAAAAAACCATCGTTCTGTCTCATTTCTATCAAAAGTTCTTTGATTTTGACACAGAATTCATCGGTTTGTCCCACTGTGTGTCGTAGCGAGTTATGCTGATACAATGTATACCGCCGCGAGTAAGTAAATCCGAGCTAGCCTAAAGTGACTCGAGCTCTACGCGGGTAAAAACTGTAGTGGGGATGCCGATGCCGATTCCCGATACAATGTGCAACGCAGGTTCCCCACTTTATAGACACAAGACAAATGTCTTCAGTTAGCTTTAAAGCACGGCACCTGCAGTTGCATTTTTCATATAGTTCACGGTGTCACCAGCTAGAAAGCCAACTTCCAGCTCTTAATTAGCATTTTTTTTATTTTTTCGTGGGTTCTTGAGTGTTCGCGGATTCGTAAGTGTTCGCGGATTCGTGAGTGTTCGCAGATTCGTGAGTGTTCGCGGATTCGTAAGTGTTCGCGGATTCGTAAGTGTTCGCAGATTCGTAAGTGTTCGCGGATTCGTGAATGTTCGCGGATTCGTAAGTCTTCGCGGATTCGTAAGTGTTCGCGGATTCGTGAGTGTTCGAGGATTCGTGCGTGTGCGCGGATTTGTGCGTGTGCGCGGATTTGCGCGTGTGCGCGGATTTGTGCGCTTTTTTGTAGTTTGTTTCAGGTTTCTTTTAGAATTTAGGATATGGCTTGTGACGTGGCAAGATTGCCTACGTCACTCGAACTTCCATAACGGAAGACCGGGCCACCCTTTGGTCAAGCATCGCGATAAGGGCCGCTGCGAGCGCTCTCCCTGGGCACGGGTGAGACCCAAAAAGGCGCATTCTAATGTTTTGAATGTCGCGCCAAATTGCGCGACGGGAGTTTACAGGACCATATCCGGGTCCCAGGCGGGATCCGGAAATTCTACTTTCATCGCGGAAGCAACGAGCCTCGAAGATGAGCACCTCGAGGCAGGCGAAAGGCAGAATCCCGAAAGGAAATAACGAGAGATCGTCAAGGCCCAGGACTGTCAACCTGGAGGCGCCGACGAGGGCATCCGCTGCTGAGACGATCAACTACTCTGCCCTGTCGTCGCCTCGTCCGGGAAGAAGCAGCAGAGCAACCGGATTGGCTGACGCCGATCGTCTCCTCGGGAAGCGGCCAATCGGAAGACAGCGCTGCCGGATATGCCGTGAGACGCCGGAAGCCGAACGCCGTCGTCTGGGATTCGTCAACGCGAAATTCCGCATTAGCGATAGGTCGAGACGTTGCGCGAAGGAAGTAGAATCGAAAAGTGGGGGACGCCCTGCTTCCGCGTACCCGAGCTGCCGCGTGAACGATCACTGCGTCTTTGGAATCGTTAACGGACAGTTGTCGCTTTGAACGATTGCTTATAATTCTTGTATTTTGCGCCTGCTGAGACCAAGGGACCTAGAGATTCGCTGCCGTTCAGCTATCGCTGAATTACCAGTGGTAAGCGCCGATCAGGCTTTCGATATTAATTATTCGTGAATTTCGTGTTGGCTCGGGTAGCGCGGCGAGGTTAGGTATTCGTGTCGCGAGAGTTAACGGCAAACGAGGCGGACGATATTTGGGTGACACTATTGGTGTCGAATCACGAATCCTTCGTATTGTGAAGGATATCGTTGTCGCGGTACGAATCCGGTCGGATAGCGGGGGGCCGCGTGGCCGCCTTATGGCGGTTGTACGACGCCGATCTAAACGCGAAGTCGCGGATTCGGGATACTATCGCCGCCGCCGTTAATTCTAATTAACCTGCGCTCGTTCCACGGTGTGAAGCCGTCGCGTGTTCGATTCGTGGTCGTAAATTCTGTTCGATCGACGCAAGTCCGAGAGAAATCGCGAATTCCATCTGAGTTCGGTCGGAAATCGGCCTTCGAGGCCTTCCGCGTCGCGAAGTTCCTATCGCTGCCGAATTCTTCGCGAGTTTGTAAAGTACGGGAGAAACAGCGCGTGCGATTTCCATCAGTCGCGATAATACGCGCCGGCTACTTTGTATTCGCTGCCGAGTCGTCGGCAGCCCAGTCGAATCGTTTAATAAACATCTTGCTAGCCGAAACGTTGTTTATTCCTTGTGTGAAAACCTTCCCGTCGCGGGGAACGTCTCGTGTTCTCCCGACGTAGAATCCTGCGCCCTCGCGAGAGCTATTCAGAATTTGGTTGCTACGTCACAGCCTCGAGAGTCCAACCGTGTTACGCTTTCGTGTTTAGATTACGATTCTTTCGTGTGACACCTTCAGGTGTCTGGCGCCCGAAATTGCATCAAGTTTGATTTTCAAATAAAGAGACTGTGAGCGTATTTTGTCCCGAGAGGACCACGCATCGCGCGGCCGAGCGTGTCCCGGCGTCTCGCCTGTAAATTCTCGGTGTCGCTATTCATCGTTCGACCATCCATACGAAAAGTTAAGAAAGCGACGTGACAAATTTGGCGCCCGAACAGGGACCTCTCACAGTAAATTTAACCTGTGTGAGGGATTTTGGAATACTTTTGTGCTAGGGATACGTCGAAGACGCGAGGCTCGCACAAGGAAAGTTTATTTTCTCAATCGCTGCCGTTCGAGCAGATTTCGGACGCGATCGGTACCGAGACGGCGAACACGCGTTGAAAAACTTGTTTACGACAGCCACTAGCTATTACGAGCCAACGAGCATTGAATTGATTATTGTGTACTCTTGCCATTACTATTGTTTTGATTATTGTGTATTATTGCCATTTCGATTGTTCTAATTATGGTATGCCACTGAACAATCTTTCCGACAACTGAGATTGAATG
Organism: Lasioglossum baleicum; assembly: GCF_051020765.1. Taxonomy (NCBI): domain Eukaryota; kingdom Metazoa; phylum Arthropoda; class Insecta; order Hymenoptera; family Halictidae; genus Lasioglossum; species Lasioglossum baleicum. The sequence continues at coordinate 2,902,076 of NC_134929.1, read as the reverse complement.
TCGTTCCGATCACTGAATTCGAAGAAAGATTGTTGATTTTGAAAAGTTATGATTCTATTATATTTCATACGAGCCATTCAAGGGTATTTCCAAAGACATTGATTGAATTGTCGTGCCGATCAGTGATTCCGAGGAAGTATTCTTACTTTAATAAATTCTTATTGAAAACTTTTTCATTGCTGCCTTCAAACCTTACCGAATTATTATTGGAAATTTTTTTTCGGTGGTTCTCAACAGTTGATGGAATTGAATGGCTCTGGTAAAATTTTGAACCGAGAACCCCCTAATATAAAATTTTGAACAGTGGCTTATAATTTTTTTTTAATTGTTGCACTTGTGATATTTTTACTCTGGTTATTAATTATTGCCCTTTGATATTTATGAATTGTTATTGATTTTATGTTTTTCTGTTGTTCTTCTCTCTGTTCTATTTATTCTGTCTGTTTTATTCTCGTTGTTACTTCTATTTATTCTCTAATTTATTGCAATTTCTTGTTTTTGCCGTCCTTCTGTTAATTTAATTCTTCTAGTCCTTTTGTTTTGTAGTCTCAGTGTGTCGAGTTTAAATTCAATTGTACAAATTAGTCTTATTATTTGTTATTGTTTATTTACTTTGTTGATTTTGAATTGTACATAATTTTTTTTTCTCGGATCGATTTTGAAATTTCTCCTTGCTACTCTCTGTTACTTCTTTTCCTAAGACTCGTCTTTTCCTTTTCTCTTCAATTTCGATGCTACATTTTTAAGTTGTGCAACAATTGCTTGTCATAAATTTTTTTTTGCTGCCGAATACTAACTTTGGTTTCATTACTGATTTCTGATCATTTAAATTGTGTTCGGTGACTGCGGTACCAGCCCTGCGTTTACGCGTGGAGGGTGGTCCCAGGAACCATATTATTTATTGTTTTGTTGTCAATGGTGATGGAAGGTACCCTTTGAGTCCTGGTGCTGTCGTACCCTGTCGTGTTGTTGAAACTACCTCCCCAAATTATTCGCTGCCTTGAATTATCGAAGCCGGTTGCGAAAATATTATTCGCTGCCCTGGCTTATTGTCGCTAGTTACGAAAAAGTATTTGCTGCCCTGATTTATTGTTGTATTTTCGCGAAGAATAAGTCGCTGCCTTGACGAAGGAGTGATTTAGCATACCGAGAGTCGCTTAAGGGCGATACGGGAAATAGGGTAGGCAATAACGGTAAAAGTTCGAAAGATTTCGTTGTTATTGTTTTGCGAGGGTCAAAAATTTATGACTGTACAAAAGCTGGGGACGGCTAAATTCCCAATAACGTTTCGCTGCCGGGAAAGCCAGGTCATTCGAGAGTCACCCGGCCGAGATAGGAGTTCCTTTGTTCGTGAGAGAGGTTTAGCGGGGCCATATGGTCGAGACACCCGGTCAGGGCCATAAGGGCTAACATAAACAGTTCGCGTTTACAATCTTAATAACGAAAAGAACTGAGTCGTATTTGGGAAGCTATGGATACTACGTTAAAACCAGACAGCGAAGATCAGTGGGACTACCATTCCCTTTTTGATGATGATACCGAGGAAAATGCCGTTAATTTGAATACGCCGGATTCGGAAGAAGAGGAGGCCGCGAGTGACCGATCACGTCCGCGTAACGTTAAACTCACGGTGCCCATGTTGAAGAACGGGAAACTCGCGCCACCCCCGCCTAATACAAAACGGAATTCTTCGCTGCCGGGCACCTCCAGGGGTTCTCAGGGTCCCCCTCAAACTCGGACATACCAGGAAATGTACTGTCGGGGCACACCGATTTCGGAAATAATTAGAAGATGGCAAATAAAGTTCAAAGGAGCGCCCGGAGAGGACTCGGAAGCCTTTCTGGAGCGACTCTCAAGACGTCGCCGGTATGGCAACATACCGGACGAATACTTGCTTCGCTGCCTGTTAGAATGTTTTGAAGGCACCGCGGCCCACTGGTACGAGGTGAGGGAGACCAAATTCCGAACTTGGAACGATTTTACCTCCGCGTTTCGAAAATTTTTCGGGGACCCGGAATACCCAGACACGCTGTTAAGAAATATTAAAGACCGCGCACAGGGCGAAAACGAGCCATTAAGGGACTATATAATCAGCATGCGCGGAATGTTCGAGCGATTAGATCCACCGTGGCGAGAGGAGAAAATGATTAGGAGAACGTATTGGGGCGCGAAACCTATTTTGCGACAAGCCATAGCTATTAGCACGATAGAGTCATTCGATCATTTGGAGGAAGCTTTAATTGAGGCCGAGAAAGAATCCGACGTAGAAAAATTAAAAAGAAATCCGAAACCCTCCGAAATGGCACATCCGACATTTGCCTACGATCCGAATCGGTATAGTTCCCAGAAACCGCAAGGGAGAGGGAAAACCGGAGACGTCGAATTCTTGAATGCAATTGCGCCCACAAGTGAAGGGGAGGGGCAAGATACCCGCAATCTCGCACCCCAAAATACTCACGCTGGGATAGCAAAACGGGACTTCTCAGCTTCGCGCGCGAATTATTCAGCTGCCGGGCGAAATAGGAACGATGCCTACCGCGTAGAAACGAGGGGAAGGTGGTCGCAACCCCCGCCTTCGCGCCAAACGACAACTCCAGCTACCGGAGACGGGCCAAAATCACCGTCACGCGACAAACAACGTGTGAGGGTGAAACCCGAAATGGAATGTTGGAATTGTCGAAAAATAGGGCATAGATCACGAGATTGCCGGGAGGAACCCCGGGTGCACTGTTATCAATGCGGGGCCCCGGAAGTAACGGTAAAAACCTGCCGAAGATGTAATCGATATTCGGGAAATGGATGGAGGGGTCGCTCAACAAGGCCGGAGAGACCACCCCCGAAATAGTATCGGCCCGCGTGAAAACAAACGAGGAAAGATCGAAACCGCCGTTATTAACCATTAAAGCTTCTATTGATTCGCTGCCGGTAGACGCCCTGATAGACTCGGGTTCGTCTATTACGTTCATTAGTCGAGAAGTAATAGAACAGCTTAATAGCGCTGCCGTCAAGGTGGAAAACACGGAAAAACCGTGTTACTTTCTCCTCGCCACGGGGACAATTGATAAGGCTCAAGAAAAAGCTCAATTTCGCGTAAGGATAGGAACCAAGGAACAGAAAATCTCGGCCAGAGTGTTAGATAATCTCGTGACTCCTCTCTTATTAGGAACGGATGCGATTGCATTATTTGGAATAGTCGCGGAATTTCACAATGCCACTTGGTATTTTGCGTCTAATCCGGAGGAAAAATTCCCCTTCGACGACCCAAACCCAACCACCGTATGCTGCGGCTTACAGACTTTGGTAGCTACTGAAAAACAACAATTGGAAACCTTCCTCCAGACTGAGTTGCCAGAATTCGAGAAAATGAAAGGCTTGACCGATTTGATCAGCCACAAAATAGACGTGGGGGACCACCCGCCAATTAAACAGAGATATTATGCCGTCTCTCCTAGAGTTCAGGAGGCAATTTATAAGGAGGTGGATACCCTATTGGCAGACGGCATAATTGAACCATCTAATAGTGGCTGGTCAAGTCCCATAGTCATGGTCAAGAAACCAAACGGAAAATACAGATTCTGCTTGGATTTTAGGAAAGTCAACGAAGTCTCGAGGAAGGATGCTTATCCGCTGCCGTTAATGACCCAGATCTTAGACAAACTGCGAACGGCAAGGTACATCTCAACCCTAGATTTGAGTCAAGCGTATTTTCAAATTCCACTCGAACAGAATAGTCGCGAAATCACAGCTTTCACAGTGCCCGGGAAAGGTCTGTTTCAATTTCGTCGCATGCCGTACGGTCTCACGGGAGCACCAGCAACCTTCCAACGGTTGCTGGATCGATTAATAGGGCCAGAGATGGAGCCCCACGTATTCGCGTATTTAGATGACATAATAATAGTAACGAAAACTTTTGACGAACATTTGGAATGGTTAAAACTCGTGCTAGATCGTATAAAGGCTGCCGGCCTTATAATAAACCCGGACAAATGTGAATTCTGCCGCACCGAGGTCCGTTACTTAGGGTTCGTAGTAAGTAAGGAAGGGTTGAAAGTAGATTCGGAAAAGATCCAACCTATTCTGACATATCCAGTACCGAAAAACATTAAACAAGTGCGGCGATTCTTGGGCATGGCCTCCTGGTACAGGCGGTTTATTCCAGGATTCGCAACACTAGCAGAACCTTTAAACAACCTTTTGCGAAAGAATCGGGGATGGGTATGGAAGGACGGACAACAATCCGCCTTCGAAACCCTAAGGGATATGATCGCTGCCGCCCCAACTCTTTCTTGTCCGGATTTTTCGTTGCCGTTCACCTTGCAAACGGATGCAAGTACAGTCGGATTAGGTGCAGTCTTGACTCAAGAAATCGAGGGAATCGAGAAAGTAATTGCCTTCGCAAGTAGATCACTTACGCTGCCGGAAAGGAAATACTCAGCTACAGAGCTGGAGTGCCTTGCAATAGTCTGGTCAGTAGAGAAATTTAGAGCTTATCTAGAGGGTTATAAATTTACGGTAATAACAGATCATAATAGCCTGCGCTGATTGAGGAAATTACAGAACCCATCGGGTCGTTTAGCGAGATGGGCCTTGCAACTTTTAGAGTACGACTTTCAAGTCGTGTATCGGCAAGGTGCCCTAAATAGAGTGCCGGATGCACTATCACGTGCTTTCGAGGGTGTCGAAGGAGAATTAGAAGTCGCTGCCGTAATTAAACCAAAATGGTACGAAGGGAAATTCGCGGAAATAGAGAGCAACCCTGACAAATTTAGAGACTGGTGCATTAGAAGCGGGGAATTATATTATCGGAGGACAGACCCACTCATTGCGGAGACGTTGGGTCAAGATATCAATGAGTGGAAATTGGTGATCCCGGAGGAGCGCAGGACCGAGATTTTGCAAGAGGCCCATGACGGCCCACAAGCAGGACATTTGGGAATAGAGAAAACGTATCATAGAGTAGCGACTAGGTATTACTGGCCCGGCATGTATCGGACCACCGTGGAATATGTGAGACGCTGCACAACCTGTCAGCTAACGAAAGTGGAGCAAACACTCCCTTCCGGGCTGATGGGTCGGCGCCATATTAACATGCCGTGGTCAGTGGTCGCTGCCGATATAATGGGTCCTTTTCCGTCAAGCAAATCCGGTCATGCGTACCTCCTGGGGATGCAAGATCTGTTTACAAAATGGATCGAGTGCGCCCCGCTTCGACGTGCAACAGGACCAAAAATTGCAGAAGCTCTAGAAAATTTGATATTTGCGCGATGGGGTACACCCGATGTACTCCTGACAGATAACGGCACTGAGTTTGCTAACAAATGCCTACATCAGCTCGCATATAAATCGCATCCTAAAAACAATGATAGTTGCGTTCTTAGAGAGGGATCATAGAGAGTGGGATATTAATCTATCGAAATTCAGATTCGCGTATAATACGGCTTATCATTCCGTATTGCAAACGTCCCCAGCCTTTTTAAACTTCGGGCGAGATCCGCGACCATTTAGATGCGTGCGTGCGGACAACGAACCACCAGTAGAGATGTTAGTAGAACCGACCGATCATTGGAAGGGTAGGGTAGCTCAGCTACAAACCTTGCGAAATTGGGTGATAGAAAATTTAGAGAGTGCCTATAATACACAGGCAAAATATTATAATTCGCGGCATTTGGATAAAGAATTTGAGGTAGGAGATAAAGTTGTAAAACGACAGCGAGCACTTTCGTCAGCAGCTCAACATTTTGCGGCAAAACTGGTCCCCAAGTTCAGTGGACCAGTAATAATTACGAAAAAGATATCCCCAGTAGTATACTGCCTTGCTACCGAAGACGGCCGAGACTTGGGGAAAGTTCACATAAGTGACATAAAAGCGTACCTTCCATCACACGCCACAAGCACACAAGACTAATGTGCTCAAGTTTTCCCCTACAGAGTTAAAATCGCATTCGCTGCCGTAACGAGGAGCGGCAAAGTCAAGTTGCTGCCGAAGGAAAACGAAAATGGAGCTGCCGGACATCCTAAACGAAGCCCTACAGCAACTGGAGGAGACCCAAGATATACAAGGGGTCAAACAGTTCCTGAGGAAGCATCTCGAGGGAACTAACACAAGATCGGTGGCTACTCAGACCAGGCAAAACTATTTAGTAATCCCGGGTAGAGCACGCAATTGCCCACCTGAAGAGGAGGTGTGCATATCACAAGAAGACAGCTCGAGCTCTTCGTTTTTCTCACTAGAAGAGCCACTAGAGACCGAACAAAAAGGTTTAGACGATACCCTCGATGACATCCCTGAGGATATACTAAGTGAATCGAAAGAAACAATCGTGATCGCTGCCGAATCCATCCAAGACGATCAGGAGGAAACAATTGCAAGTACGGCCGTAAAGCGGAATATAGCCGAAGAGGAAGCCACTGTACCAGCTGCCGGAGAGCATCAAACAAAAGAAGAAGATACCATCGTAATCGCTGCCGAAGAGTGGGACTCCACCAAGGAGGAGGCCACAATTATTATTGCCGAAGATGTAGACTCCACCAAGGAGGAGGCCACAATTGTTATTGCCGAAGATGTGGACTCCACCAAGGAGGAGGCCACAATTGTTATTGCCGAAGATTTGGACTCCACCAAGGAGGAGGCCACAATTATTATTGCCGAAGATTTGGACTCCACCAAAGAGGAGGCCACAATTGGTACTGCCGAAGATTTGGAGTCAACAGAGGAGGAGGTCACAATTATAGCTGCCGTAGAGGAAAACATAAATAATCAGCTAATAGGATTATGGACACCCGGACGGATGCTAGAGATCGGGGAGAGAAATGCAAAAGAAGCTAACGACTTTGAGTACGTGCACAGACATGGTATAGAAAGATTGAGACAAGAGGAGGAAGTAGAAAAAGAAAGGAAGCAGCTAGCAGAACAAAACCGGCAAACATTTACAGGTATAAAAATAATGAGCCCCATTATACCACGGAGGCCGAAGCAAGCAACTATACCAAATAAACAAGTACATTGGAAGGAAAGGACAGCCAACAGAGACCATTCGCCGCCGATAAGACCATTTAATTTAACCCCGCTGCCGAGATATGCAGAGCCACCCCTCTTAACGAGGGAACCACGATTGACAAGGGAACAGCCAAGAAAAGAAAGGGAAATCGAATTGATCGATAGACAGAGAGGCTGCTGGAGATGCGGAAGAAGAGGACATAGCCACAGGTATTGCAACGCACCAGCGTCGGAATACTGCTTCCGATGTGGCCGAGGAGGCTACACAATCAAAACTTGCCCAAAATGCGGCCCAGAATGGAAAGAAGGAGGCGCGCATCATCCTTGGGGGTATAAAGAATAAAGTCGATAAAGATAATGCGCTGCCGATAGTACAATGTTACTAATTTATTTAGAATACTGAGTCAATCCATAAAAAGTCAAGTTTAGTACGCTGCCGAGGTGATTTCCTCCGTCCATGGATTAGCCAGATAAGTTATATTAGAAAATGAAAGAGAATTAAAGTTTTTTTTGTTTTGTTTGTGTCGCTGCCGAGAAGGCAGACCTACACTCAACGTATTGTTATTGTATTAACATTTGCTGCCAAGAAAGGGGCGGTAAGATAATAAGTTCCTATGTTAGCACGTAATTTTGTATTAGCAACCGACCAAAGAGATTAGATTAAAGAATCGTTGCCGAATCAGGAGTACCAATTATTATAGGAACCCAATACCCATTCCAATAGTTGCGAATAACGGTCGTTTGCGGAAAAATTTTGCGAGCCATTTGGTTAAAAGAAATACCGGTCGTCGAAGGATCCTCGCCCGCAATGGTGTACGACACTTAGTAAGTATTTCGTGTAACGGGGTAAGGTAGCGAATACATGTTGGGGTAAGGTGAAGTAGTTTTGTGATATTGGATGGAACGAGCCAAGGGAGAACGTCCGCTACCCAGCCCGCGAAAGCCTGATTGGTGGCTGCCACCGGTATGGCCCGGTCTCCCCGAGGGGGGGAGGAGTTGTGACGTGGCAAGATTGCCTACGTCACTCGAACTTCCATAACGGAAGACCGGGCCACCCTTTGGTCAAGCATCGCGATAAGGGCCGCTGCGAGCGCTCTCCCTGGGCACGGGTGAGACCCAAAAAGGCGCATTCTAATGTTTTGAATGTCGCGCCAAATTGCGCGACGGGAGTTTACAGGACCATATCCGGGTCCCAGGCGGGATCCGGAAATTCTACTTTCATCGCGGAAGCAACGAGCCTCGAGGATGAGCACCTCGAGGCAGGCGAAAGGCAGAATCCCGAAAGGAAATAACGAGAGATCGTCAAGGCCCAGGACTGTCAACCTGGAGGCGCCGACGAGGGCATCCGCTGCTGAGACGATCAACTACTCTGCCCTGTCGTCGCCTCGTCCGGGAAGAAGCAGCAGAGCAACCGGATTGGCTGACGCCGATCGTCTCCTCGGGAAGCGGCCAATCGGAAGACAGCGCTGCCGGATATGCCGTGAGACGCCGGAAGCCGAACGCCGTCGTCTGGGATTCGTCAACGCGAAATTCCGCATTAGCGATAGGTCGAGACGTTGCGCGAAGGAAGTAGAATCGAAAAGTGGGGGACGCCCTGCTTCCGCGTACCCGAGCTGCCGCGTGAACGATCACTGCGTCTTTGGAATCGTTAACGGACAGTTGTCGCTTTGAACGATTGCTTATAATTCTTGTATTTTGCGCCTGCTGAGACCAAGGGACCTAGAGATTCGCTGCCGTTCAGCTATCGCTGAATTACCAGTGGTAAGCGCCGATCAGGCTTTCGATATTAATTATTCGTGAATTTCGTGTTGGCTCGGGTAGCGCGGCGAGGTTAGGTATTCGTGTCGCGAGAGTTAACGGCAAACGAGGCGGACGATATTTGGGTGACACTATTGGTGTCGAATCACGAATCCTTCGTATTGTGAAGGATATCGTTGTCGCGGTACGAATCCGGTCGGATAGCGGGGGGCCGCGTGGCCGCCTTATGGCGGTTGTACGACGCCGATCTAAACGCGAAGTCGCGGATTCGGGATACTATCGCCGCCGCCGTTAATTCTAATTAACCTGCGCTCGTTCCACGATGTGAAGCCGTCGCGTGTTCGATTCGTGGTCGTAAATTCTGTTCGATCGACGCAAGTCCGAGAGAAATCGCGAATTCCATCTGAGTTCGGTCGGAAATCGGCCTTCGAGGCCTTCCGCGTCGCGAAGTTCCTATCGCTGCCGAATTCTTCGCGAGTTTGTAAAGTACGGGAGAAACAGCGCGTGCGATTTCCATCAGTCGCGATAATACGCGCCGGCTACTTTGTATTCGCTGCCGAGTCGTCGGCAGCCCAGTCGAATCGTTTAATAAACATCTTGCTAGCCGAAACGTTGTTTATTCCTTGTGTGAAAACCTTCCCGTCGCGGGGAACGTCTCGTGTTCTCCCGACGTAGAATCCTGCGCCCTCGCGAGAGCTATTCAGAATTTGGTTGCTACGTCACAGCCTCGAGAGTCCAACCGTGTTACGCTTTCGTGTTTAGATTACGATTCTTTCGTGTGACACCTTCAGGTGTTTGGCGCCCGAAATTGCATCAAGTTTGATTTTCAAATAAAGAGACTGTGAGCGTATTTTGTCCCGAGAGGACCACGCATCGCGCGGCCGAGCGTGGCCCGGCGTCTCGCCTGTAAATTCTCGGTGTCGCTATTCATCGTTCGACCATCCATACGAAAAGTTAAGAAAGCGACGTGACAGGCTTCATCCAGGATATCATCGCAGAGTTTTATGGACACTTGCATGTACAAGGACTGCAGCAATAGCCGAGGAAACGGACATCATCTGTACATTTTCCCGAAAAAAGGACAATCCCTTGTGTGCTGAATGGATGGAGTGGACGAAAAAGTGGAGTATTCGCCCATATGGACAAAATGCAAGTTTAATGAAGAGACCGCCCTGCTTTAAGGGTTTGACCCAATCTTTCGGGGCTTTTTTTCAAATGTATGAATCGATCACCGATGACGAAAACACACGTGATTTCCAGTTTGCCATAGGTTTGGTAAACCAAGATTCAGTGGAACATTTGTTCTCAAAGGTCCGACAACGAGGAGGATTCAATTTCAACCCATCGCCGCGTATGGTCCGGTTGACTTTGCGGCACATTATGTGCTCGCAATTAATCAAAATTGGAGAGCGAACTAATACACGAGAAGAGGACGAAGAATCTTCAGCACTAATTGGAGGTGAAACCTACATACCTACCCAATGTAATTTCACACCAAGTGAGAATTTACCGGCAGACGAAGAAGACGACGGAGCGTTACAATGCGCAATACATTTGAACGAAAACTGTATAGAGGCGGCGACTTCTACTGAGAGGAACGATGGACCATCATTCTACGAAGAAACGTTCATCACCTATTTCGCAGGTTATATTGTACACCATATAATGCGAAAATATGATTGTACCGAATGTCGCAATAGTATGTTAAAAACGCCATTGGACGTGATGGAACCTGCAGAGAATTATATTGCAACCAGGGAATATTCAGATGACGACGACGACGACGACGAATATGCCCCTGACGTGAAAAAACTCTCACGACCCACGGAGGCGTTTGTAAAGATAATTACAACGCAGTTAAAAATATTCCAAAACTACTGGGGAAAGTTTTGACACAAGGAAAATGTACTTGAAAAATTATGCAGGACGGCCATTCAGAGGAGCAAAATTGAAAATCCGGGTTGGTTTAATGAAGACAACAACTGCTACGCTCATAGATGAAGAAGAACAGTCTCTACATAAACCGACGAAATCTCAAAAGCTGAAGAACATTCTACATAAGTAAGCTACACCCAAGCTCTCCGAGCTCGCGTTTCGGTGGACCGAGTAGCTGAAACGCGAGTCAGGAGAAGCGAAGTCAGCAATGGAAATCATCAAAATCTGCTGCCTCCACCAAGAAAATCAACTGGTCCTCCACCGTCGCCAAATTTCCACGCCTCTCCGAGCTCGCGTTTCGGTGGACCGAGTAACTTTAACGTGAGTCAGGAGAAGCGAAGTCAGCAATGGAAATCATAAAAATCTGCTGCCTCCACCAAGAAAATCACCTGGTCCTCCACCGTCGCCAAATTTCCACGGCTCTCCGAGCTCGCGTTTCGGTGGACCGAGTAGCTGAAACGCGAGTCAGGAGAAGCTGAGTCAACGATGGAAATGATCGAGATTCGCTAATGTAAGTTTAATTACTCATTTACAACTCAATCAAATACTACAATATATTTTTCGAATGAATGTATTACATAATCAAATATTTTATACATTCAATTTTTACCGACTATGCATCTACTATTTAAACAAGTACAGTCTTTGAATGTGTTAAATTTTGTAACAATCGTTTTTAAACAAATTAAGTTTTAAACAAATAATTTTCTGTTAGGGAACACCGTTTTTAAACATAATCTTGCAAAACAGTAAAATTATTTAAACAAATTGTAACAGACCTGCACCGGGCAGGGCTGTCACTAGTAGAGCCGAGTAGCAGGGCGCGCCGAATAGAACCGAACCGAGCCGAACTAAACCGAACCGAACTGTCGCGCACCACCGATACGCACCCCGCGCCGCACGATCACCGCGCCACGAAACGAACATCGACGGGAACGAGTTGACGGTTTTTCCCACGAGCGTGGAAAACACCGTGAGAACATTCGCGAAGTTCCGCACCGCACCGTCGCCCGAACCACCGACTGAACAGCTATAAAAGCCGCTACGCAACCGCGGGATTTCTTCTTAGCTGAGACGAGACTCAGATCGGATCGTTCCTGTTAGTATCCCTGTAAGTATCCCTTCCGGTGAAGAACTACGTTCCACCAAACAGAATACGGCGTACCGCCGTCTTGATAACCAGTATTCCTGTTCCATGGGAGCATTCCGCCGGTGACGAACTACGTTCCACCAAAGTAGAGTACGGCGTACCGCCACTCTGAAAGGCCAAGGTGTACCACCAGCTACCTCGTCAAGACGTACCGTCCACGAGAACGAACGACGAGGACGATGAACCATCACTCGTCGCCGTAGAACCGCCTGAGAGGACGTAAACGCACGGTGAACCACCACGTTGAAATCGGACCGACACGACTCAGGCAGGGAGCCCTCCTCCCTTCCCGAAAACGTCCTGTTCCTGTAGCATAACCAGAGCACGACGTACCGTCACTCTCTTTTCGCCAAGGTGTACCACCAGCGAGCTTGTTAAGGCGTACCGCCGACAAGAACGAACGACGAGCACGATGAACCATCACTCGTCGCCGTAGAACCGCCCGAGAGGATTATGGCGTATGGCGAACCGCCACGTCGCATATCCGACCGACCTGACTCGGGCAGGGATTTCCCTACCGTCCTGATTATCCGTTTACCTGTCTCGAAACACGTTCGCGTCGCGTTCGAGAAAGTTCCGCGTACCCGTACCTGAAAACCGCGATCTGCGCGTTCGAGAAAGTTACGCGCATCCGTACCCAAAAGTCGCGATCACCGAGTGAACATTCGCGAAGACCGAAACCCGAAAGCTGCGTTCGCGAACTCGCCGGCAGCGAGCATGTCAGTGAAATCGCCTGTGTCGAAACCCGCGTACCACGTCCAGTTCCCCATCGACATTTTTCCTTTCGTTGAACATCGAACTCTGGATCGGCGAGCTATAAGGACGAAGAGGAAGTCCCCGACGTGACAAGGAGGAAACCAGGTTGTTACAAAATTAATTAAATAAAAATAATTTTTTAGCCAAAGTATACATTTTCCCAAACTATTTTTGTAATAAACATCTCTTTATAAACAGAATTTTCTGAGTAAATAAAATTGTTTAAACATATAAATAATCTGTATTATTCTTTAAATAAATTTAAATAGATTATATTTAAATAGAGCAAAAAAAGTCGTCAAATAATATAATCAAATGCGTTTTATTATTTGCAGAGTCATCGCTGTCATCGCCGACATCGCCGTCATCTCTGTAATCGTCGTCATCGCTGTCATCGCCGTCGTCGCCGTTATCATTGTCATCGCCGTCATCACTGTCATCACTGTGTGCCAAAAAGTTCAAAATTTCCTCCACCGGCTTTCATCTAGTCCTAGTTAATTGTTATGTATTTATTGGCATTGTAATATTTGTATTTTATTGTTTATGTATTATAATATTTGTTTTTATGTGTGTGACTGTGTGTAATAAATGATTTTTTTATTTTCGCTTAATTGTTTTGTTTCGGCTTTCTTTTATTTTCCATTCCATAGTTAAATTCCCACCGAAAAATGTATTTATTCATCTGGCGAGTATTTTAATGCAATAAAACGAAAATTAAATTTTGAGTTGTGACGTTTTTCATCTTCATGAGCGATATTTAAATTTTTCGAGATGAAAGAAACACCCCGTATATTGGATTTCAATTAATTGTAGTCACTGGTATGATTCTGTTATACATTTAGAGATTCCTATTTCACGTGTATATAAATATACGCGGTACTTGAACCGTATATTAAAAATTTAAGGTTCCCTGAGTACGGATCCGTTCGGCACGTTCGAGTCCGACAACTGATTGTGAGACGTTATTATTTTTCGATCGAATTCTTTTCGACTGTTGATGTTAGAAGTGAGATAATAATAAAGTCGCGGGATACCCGTGTATTTAATAGTATTACATGGAAAAAAATTCGGATTCGTTCATTGCACTTAAAATAGGGACGTCTATTAGATTTAATTCTGGAAGCGGGTAGCGCAAAAGGAAAGAGATACTGAATAAATTAGCGAATACAGCGCGCGAAATAAAAAAGATACTAGAAGAGCGATGCGTTTATTGCGAAATAGAGAGCGATACTGACGTAAAAGAGGACAATACAAGACATACATAGATAGACGTAAGCATGCATTTAAAGACGGCAGCATTGGTGACGGGTAAATATATGTAAACAGAGAACGTATTTGAGTAACGCCTGCGTTACTTGAGGCGTGAGCGTGAACAACGACTGTCGTGCGCTAATACATTTTGATCATCGATTCAACGATGTTGCGAAAACATATTTTCGGTTTACGTTTACAAGCAACAAAAAGATGCATAAAAGGTCCCACCTCACCGATTTCGATGATTTTTTAATATGCTGTAAAACTCGACATTCTTCAACATTCAACAACTTTTTCCTATACATGTAACCGCCGCTCAGCCTTAGTTTTTGAGATATTTGCGAAAAACTGCAGATACTACTATATTAAATTTTGCCTATACGTGCACGCTCGTGCTGTGCGTATGCGTTAGCATGATGCGACCGCTCGTCAACTGTTTCTACAGATATATCACGTATGTACTATGTACTACATTCCACGTTATTAGAATAATTGTAGTTTAATTATGATACATTTTTTATATCAACATTTTTTATTTACACCTAGAAACGCCACTGTCTCGGAAGGAAATGGACATTCGAGAGAAGCAATGAAATTAGAGCATCATTGCGAAAAAAGATGAGTTTGCAATAACCTCAATATACATTTTATGAAATTTTATTATAATTATAGTTATGACTGTATTTTTTAATAAATAAACTTGTGTATGCTAGTATAAAATCAATTTATATAATATATTATACAATTTATTTTATTATTTGTTTGACAACTAATAAATCTACAAATTGTTTCATAAACTAAAAAATACTTCCTGCATTTTCGTATTCTCCAATCAGTCCAAATAAATACCATCAATCTGTTCTCATATACCAATTTTTATTAATGCAATTATGACAGTAGCAAAACGTTTCTATTTAAAATGAATACATATTTTGAACATAGTTTTTACATTTTTAATTTTTTGGTAAGTTAAAAAATGTAATTAAAAAAGAAATGAAAAATAAAAAAAAATCCCCGCTGTATGGGGACTCGAAGGCTAGCTCCAGATTGCGATTCATACGCTCGACGACGGCTCGACAGCCTTTCAGTTTCGTTTCCGTGTAAAGCAATACAGCGTGGCAACGGCAACATGGCAAGTGCTAAAAATAGATTGTGGCTGGCGCAAGTGCACAAGCAGCGCACACGGATATAGTAAAGGTACGCTGGTGAGTGTAGCGCGCGGGCGCGTTGCTAACACGTACAGTGTCTTCTGCACCGACGAAATGCCGTCGGTGGCCTCCTGTTTTTCACTCCAGTCAGAATATATCCTAGAGGGCGTAAGAGAAATATTCGAGCGACACAGATGACAGCTTACACCCCTGGGCTGTAAGTACGTATACGAAGCGCAAATGAGGAAAGGTGCCGGATACTGAAGAGTAAATTGATGGATTTCTTCCTCTTATCTTTATCTTTAATTTTTCCTTAAGTACATTCCAGCTCTTATTGTAACATAGTAAAATAGAACTATATAATCTTTTTGCTGAAACCACAGTAATAGAAGCAAAGTGCTCCAGGATCTGGAATATCTAGCAGCCTGGGCCCCTGAGGCCTCAGGCGAAGAAGAAGCCGCCATGGCGGCCAAGAAGCATGTGGAAACTTCATCCACTAATAAAAAGAGAAAAACACAGGAAAATACAAACTTAAATTCAATGGAGACGGACATGAGCGATATAAAAAATAAAGAAATATTGCTATTTCCTTCAAAAGAAGACGGGAATTCGGCGTAAATCTATATCCAGCTTCCCACAAGGGTCCAGCGTACGTCGCGGCCATCTTTAGTAAGTCAGTTGCCAAACCTAGAAACTAACAGAACGCTCTTATATTAGCGAGAGCCCTTAGCAAAAACCATGAAGGCGTAGAAGAAATCAAAAATGAAGGATTCGGAAAGTTTAACATTAAATTCAAGTCACATATACAAGCCAACAAATTCGTAAAAGCGGAAAAAAAGGATCTTCAGGGAATTAATACATTCATACCTAAATACCGCATCTGCAGGAAAGGCCTAATAAAAGGATTCTCCACCAACTGTGATCTGGAAGATATTCAGAAATACTCCGACTCACCTGTTCCTATCCTGAATGCCAGGAGACTCAATAGGAAAGTAAGTAACCCACAAACTAGCTCTGGGGAATGGATTCCAAGTGAAACCATTGTTATCACCTTCGAGGGAACGATCCTACCTGACTACATCAAACTGTACAATCTGATTCACACACCAGTGGAGCTGTATATAGAACCTCTAAAAATATGCTATAACTGCTTCAGAACAGGGCATACAGCGAAGTTCTGCCGCAGCGAAATGATCTGTAAGTGTTGTGGTACACCAGGACACAACATTTCAGATTGTCAAAGCGATACGCCAACTTGTGCTCATTGCAAGGAGGCACATCAGACCCTGCATCCTAGCTGCTCCGCCCTACAAACAAATAAAGAAATAAATAGACAGATGTCTCTTCTCAATGTTAGCTTCTATGAAGCGAAGCAAATTATCACAAAACTCACAACCCTGGGAAGAAATCTAATACCACACTGGACACCAAAGAGAACTTTCCTCCTCTTCGTCCAATAAGCCAACAGAACATCCTTCATCTCAAGACGATTGGAGGACAACAGGCACCTGCTTCGTCTTCGCCCACTTCCAAATCAACGGCTCAAACATCCGCTAAAAACAATGTCTCCTATCTAGCATCCACCACCACACAGGTATATAAAAACACAGTAGATCATAACCCAACAGTAAATAACCTCAAAATTAGACAGAACTCCACACCCACTATAGTTCGTTCAACAAATCTAACGAAAACACCAGCTTCATCCCAAAATTTGGTAACCCTCATTCAATCCCCATAGGAAACTATCTCCCGCAATCAAACAATACAAATCATCCTCATCCATATCCTCAAAACCCTAATATAAAAATAAAAAGGAAAAGATCAAAGACCACAACACAACACCATGCTTAACTCTCTACGCATCCTCTTTTGGAACTGCAGGAGCATACAAAATAAAAAGATAGAAGTAATTCATAAGGCAAAGGAGGCAGATATAGTTATCTGCGTCGAAACTTGGCTAAGACCAGAAACAGAATTCCAACTTGCAGGAGTTCACACAATAAGGAAAGACAGGCAACATCGACAAGGTGGTGGGATCGCAATTTTCATCGCCAAATATTTGAAATACAGTACTCTCCCAAATCTCGAAATTTCAGACGGGCAAACAGAAACTTGCTGCATTCAAATAACCAACCTATCCGAAAAAACCACAATAGCAGCATGCTACAGACCTCCATCCAATAAAATAAAGGAAGCAACCTGGGACACATTTCTTCAATCACTCAAAGACATTGGACCTTTCATTATTATGGGAGATTTCAACGCTAATCACATAGAATGGAACTGTCCAAAAATAGATGTACCAGGGAAGATATTATTACAAATAATTGATAAGAATGAAATAGACATAATCAATCACAACTCATCATCACGCTTCGAAGCCAGAAACGGAACGTTCAACAACCTCGATCTGGTCTTAACACATGGGAGCATCGGAGAAGAAACCACAGTGACCCAGGAAGACGATCCCTTCGGCTCAGACCATTTCCCACTTCATATTTCAATCAATGTAACAAACAATGTTTACAAACCTAAGAACAATAGACTTTCATCGCAGAGAACCAACTGGGAGGAATATACGAAAAAAATGGACTATCACCTGGATACCATCAATCTGGCTCAGGAAATATCCCCAAAAGAGAAATACAATCACTTTGTACAAGGTATGACACAAGCAGTATTCGAGAGCACACCGAAGAGAAGGTCCGTTAACGCACATACCCATAGAAACCCAGTACCATGGTGGGATCAGGACTGCGACAGAGAGGTCAGAATTAGGAAGGCCTACTTCAAGAAATGGCAACACCAGTCAACAACTACCAACTGGATACTGTACAAAAGACAAGTAGCGCTTACCAAGAAAACATTAAAGAGGAAAAGAAGAGAAAGCTTTCGTAACTTTGCAGCAAATCTATCCCACAAGACTTCACACACGTATATCTGGAACCACATCAAAATCCTCAAAAACAAGTGGACAACAACCAGGAAAAAAGAAGAAATTAACAGCAAAACACTCAAGGAAAATCTCAAGACAGCCACGGACAAACTCTTCCCGCCATGCGTTCCGTCTAATCCTGCCATACAGTTAGAAACTACTCCTAACACATTTTTGGATTCTCAATTCGACTTCACCGAATTCAATGCAGCAATAGATGGATCAAATCCCAATTCTTCACCCGGACTAGATGGAATAGACTACAAGATGATCAAGAACCTATCAAGTAAATATAGACTCCTCCTTCTAGACATTTATAACGAAATCTTCACCAATCATAGCATTCCAGAAGATTGGAACAAAACTCAGGTCCTCTTCATCAAAAAACCTGACAACCAAAACTTCAGACCAATCTCTCTCACGTCATGCATGTGCAAAATCATGGAAAGGTTGATTAACAACAGATTAACCTGGTGGTGTGAGACAGAAGGTCACATTCACCAAACCCAAGCTGGATTTAGGAAGGGTCGCTCTTCCACGGATAATATACTCAATTTAGCAACATACATACGCTGTGGCTTTGCTAAAAATAACTACACTATCGCAGCATTCCTCGACGTCAGCGCAGCCTTTGACAATGTACAATCTAACATCCTCTTAAAAATTCTAGCAAAAATGGGACTCCCACTCAACATTCTTCACTTCATAGCCAATTGGTCCTACTGCCGCTTCGCTTGGTCCCCGAGCTTCCAAGGAATGAGAATAATATACAAAGGCCTGCCGCAAGGAGGAGTACTCAGCCCTCTCCTGTACAACTTGTACGTAGCGAACATCCTCCAAAACCTACCAAGGAGGATACAAGCATCCCAGTACGCTGATGATATTGCTATCTACACTAGAAACTATATCCTGGAAAAAGCCAAAACAGAAATAGAAATAGCTTTCTCAAAGGTAAGATCCAATCTTCTCGCAGTGGGACTTGATCTTTCCGCAGAAAAGACCAAAATGGTAGTTTTTAATAATCTAAAATTAACAGCTGGTAGTACCCAATTTCAATTAGGTGAGACAGAAAAGACAGACGTAGTCGCAGCCAAATTTCTCGGAATACTTTTTGACAATAGACTTAACTTTAAAGCTCACATCCACTCGTTACACAGCCGTTGTCTACGGACCATTAACATAATTAAATTCCTCCGAGGTGTCTGGTGGGGAGCCCACCCTGACACATTAATAATACTGTATAAATCTCTAATCAGATCCAGATTGGATTATGCATCTCACATCTACTACCCTAGCCAGCAAGCTCTTATAACCAAGCTAGAATCCATCCAAGCTCGTGCGCTTAAACTAGCCCTAGGTCTCAGAATGTCCACCCCCACTAATATTGTTCTCGCAGAATCAGGCATCCCCTATCTCCAAAACAGAGCTTCCTTTTTAGGCAAAATTCATCTCACTAAAATCACATCCAACACAAATCACATCTGCAATCACAATATACAAGAACTTTACCACATAATCTCCAAAAACCCAAGTACTGTGCTCAACAACACTGCCAATGTTCTCATGAACTGTATCCTCACTGTTCAAAAGATTTCTCATACATGCCATAAAGACTATCATTTCCCCTGCATAGCTGTACCATACAGCGTCCAAAATTTCCGTATTTCCTGCGATCTAACAACACGACTTCATCTCCAAAAATCACCATACCCTAATGCTGAATTTAAAGATCATATCATGACACACTATCCTAACCACCTTCACAGATTCACCGACGGTTCCAAGGTACAAGGCGGGCTCTCAACGGGTGCAGCTATTGTCTGCCCTGAAAAAACAATCGGAGTCCCCATTAATATTAACCCTACAGCATCGGTATTTACAACAGAGTGTGCTGCTATATCAATAGCTCTGGACTACTTCAAAAGCGCAGACAAACCACTGCTAATCTGTTCGGACTCGCTCAGTGCCCTTACTTCTCTTAATAGCCTCTTCATAAACACCCGAACTAACTTTCACATAATTGACATCAAACAGAAAATATTCAACATAGCTTCCGAATCACACAATCCAAAACAAGTCTCGCTAATATGGATCCCAGCCCACTGCGGCATAAAGGGAAACGAACAAGCGGACAACCTGGCAAAAGAAGCCACTAAAAAAGCCCCATCCAGTGTACATAAAATTCCATACACAGACTTTAAATACACTTTCAAAGAGGAAATGTGGAACGATTTCCAATCTCTCCTCAGAGCCCAGTTTCACAACAAAGGAGTTTTATACTTTCAAAAATTCTTCAAACCACAAAAGAAACCCTGGTACAAAGAACACGATCTCCCTAGAGACGTCATAGTTAGATTTTGTAGAATGAGAACGAACCATGTCAACACTTATGAATCCCTAGCAAGGCTAAAAATAATAGATCACTCCACTTGTGAGTGTCATTACCCAATCCAAGACATTGATCACTTATTATGGCACTGTCATCTCCGAGCCAAAAAAAGAAATGTAATGATCTCCAAATTATCAAAAGATAATTGGAAACCGCCTTTTAAAATAGACACATTCTTGAAGCACATTGACACAAAATCCCTAAACACCATCAACGAATTCTGCAATACAAACAACCTATTCTTCTAAATTCCCTAGATCAAGAAGAGGGGAATAATTATAAATTCAACACTAAGAACAACTAAGAATAAGAACAGTTATTAGAATCAGAATTGTTAATAGAATAAGATGGAATAAAAACAGTTACTAGATAAAGAACAGTCACTAGAATAAGTACAGTTACTAGTTTAAGAAAGAGGGTAATATACATGTGCAATAAAACCACTAATAGTGGCGAAGACTATAGAGAGCGTAGATAATAAGAATAAACTTCTATTAGTACTGTAAGTATATATAAGAGTCAGTACATCTGCTAAGAGCATATTGTGATACAAATAAGTTATGTATGTACAAAACAAGACAGCGAATACCAAATATTATATGTTATGATATGTTATATGTTAAGTTAGGATAGGGTTACTATGTACCTGTAAACAGAGACTTTCTGCTGTAAAATTCCAGCTTATGGGCCAAGTTAGACGTAAAGCTTAAATAGAAAAAAAAAAGAGCGACACAGATGTACTAACAGTAAAATGGGTTCTGTTTCCTGCTAAAGATGATGTAGGAGCTGTTCCAGGCTAAACATGATGTGGAGACAAAAGCGGCACGGCCAATCCCCGGGCGTGAGCACTATCATATACTCTCTGGTATATATATCAGTGGCCGTATCCCGTCCCGAGCGCCACTGGCGGAAACTCATGTCGGGCGAAGATATTTTGCTTTCTGGTTAGAAAAAACGTCGATGTCGTAAACTTCAAACGGGGGTATTTCAAGATAAAAGTCTGCTCTATCGCGTGGTATAGTTCGATTTTCCGCTGGACCCTAATTTTTTTAGATAAATTCGAAAATATCCTCAAAAATTGGTGCAAAAGTGGTGTCTCTCCGTCTTTAATCATTGTTTAAACATGTTTAAACAATCATAATGTATTAATATTGGATATCACTGTATTCGGGAAAGTCTACAGAATCTTTTGCTGTAAAGAACAATTCAATATCTTTTATAATAACATCACAATATTTGTTTAAAGTTGAAAAATATGTCTTTTTTTTTAAACTCCATTTTCTCAAAAACTGGACGTATAGGAAACAAATTAAAAACAGATTCGGAATCAGCGCAAAAAACTCTATGAGAAGGACCCAACAGTATATTGAAATCATAAAAAAAGTTGAAATTTGTTGGACAGTGTAATTATACTATCAGAGAAGATGGAAGAACAAGTTCTAAATTATATACAGTTTAAATTTCAAGAAGAAATAGTCATTTTTATGCTATTCTCATTCGTACGCAGTAACGTACATTTTTTTCAAAATGGCTACCGCAGCGACAGCCAGTTCTTCCTCCTCAACGCCTACAGTTAACCTCATGGGAAATATTCCCACAATCGATCCAAAGCTAGATGGTTCTAATAATTATGCGTCTTGGAAATTTCTTATGCGTGTGACACTCATAGGAATGGATCTTTGGGACTGCATAACTAGTATACAGGCCGTAGACGTAAAAAAGGATCAAAAAGCATTAGCAACTATATGTTTAAATGTTAAAACTCATTGTCAAATACATTTAAGACAAGCTAATACTCCTAAGGATGCTTGGACAATTCTCAGTCAAGTTTATGAAGATAAGGGGTTACCTCGCATTTTAAATCTCATGCGAGCTCTTCTAAAAATTGATTATAGTGATTTTCAAAATATGAACGAATATGTTGCAGAAGTACTTTCTTTGGCACAAAAACTGACAAATGTTGGAAATGCTATAGAGGATAAACTTTTAGCTGTGATAATTTTGGCAGTGCTTCCTTAAGAATACAAGCCTATGGTAATGGCGCTTGATAGCTCTGGAGCCCAAATAACAACGGATTTAATAAAAAATAAATTGCTACAAGAAGAAGTTAAAAAAGGGTCCGTTTCTACATCTTCAGAAGTCGCTTTTGTATCGAATTCGCATTACAAACGATTCGGTAAAAATTCTTACAAAAAACAAATGCGATGCTTTACTTGTAATAGCATTCGACACACTTCACCTCAGTGTAAAAAGGTGAAATCTAACAGTTCCACACACGTCTCTAAATATTCAAAAAATTTCAGTAACGGAAATTGGAGTTTACTGAGTGTATCTTCGTCAAGTATGAATCAAGATAATTGGTACATTGATTCAGGAGCTACGACCCATATGACCCACAATTGGGAATGTATTCAAGATTTCAATACAATCCAGAACCAAACGATTACTGTGGCAAATGGATCGACACTTGACACAACGGTTTAAAGTTTAAACTCGAATCTATTATCTGTAAGTGCTATGGCAAACAAAGGATATTATATACTGTTCGATGATGAAAAATGTAAAATATATTCCAAAAATAATTTTAAAGTTTATGGAAAACCGATAGCCACCGGTTCAAATATGAACGGTTTATATAAGCTAGACACAAACTCAAATTTAGTCTATGCTGCGACAAAAAGTTCGGATAGTCAAGACCTTTGGCACAAGAGATTGGGTCATTATTACGCAAAGGGTTGGCCACTGGAGTAAATTATTCATCCATATACAGGACACCCTGCATTGCCTGCATAAATGGTAAGCAAACCAAAAAACCTTTTAGCAACGAAACTAGACAGAGAGTAAATGATTTTTTGGAACTATTACACGCTGATCTGTGTGGACCAATTAATATTCCCAGTTGGTCAAGGGCTCAATACATTTTCGTTATAGTTGACGATATTTCCGCAATGACATTTGGCTATCTACTTAAAAATAAAAGTGATGCTTTAATGGCTTTCAAAGAATTTGCAGCTTGGGTTGAAAATGAAAAAGGAAAGAATATAAAAACGATAAGAACTGATAACGGAAAAGAATTCATAAATGAATATATGAGTGAATATTTGAAAACAAAAGGAATAAGACATCAAACTACTGTGCCGTACACCCCACAGCAAAATGGGGTTGCAGAAAGAGCCAATAGGACAATTGTAGAAAAGGCCCGCTGCATGCTGAACGATAGTTCGTTAGATTCTAAATTTTGGGGAGAAGCGGTACAAACTGCGATTTATCTTAAAAATCGTTCTCCTTCCAAGGCTGTGAGAAATACAACTCCATATGAAGTTTGGACTGGAAGGAAGGCAAATTTGTCTCATTTACGAGTTTTTGGGTGCAAAGCTTATCTACATATATCCAAAGAAAAACGAACAAAATTTGATGCAAAATCCCAAGAATGCATCTTCGTTGGATACTGTTCGAATACAAAAGGATACAAACTAGTAAATCCAAAAAATCCAAGAAGGATACTCAAAGGGAGAGATGTGATTTTCGTTGAACAAAACACTGAAAACGAATCAACAAAGGAAAATTCCACAACGAATTCATTCGATTTTGAACAAAACATTCTTCAAGATGTTACTATTCCTCAGCGAATTGAAGAAAATCCAAACGATGAATCAGAGGGAAATAATGAAGAAGAAAGCTTCGAGTCTTCATCAACAGATGATGATGTATTTTTTGAACCACAATCGGATACTTCTGTAAAAAGTAATTCAATGGATGAAGCACCCATTCAGTCTTCACCAGAAGAAAGAAGATATCCACAAAGGGAACGGAAAAGCAGAGAATTCCCAGGAATGATAAGACACAAAGCATTTCTGGTGCCGACCGAAAATCCTGAAAGCGTGGAAGAAGCCTTAACTTCAGAAAATAGAAATCAATGGAAATTAGCAATGGATAGAGGGTGTAACAGACCTGTACCGTATAGGCCTGTTACGATACAGAACGTAAACCGAATCAAACCGGTTACAACCAAACCGAGATCAACCGTCGTTCATTTCTCGGAACAAACCGCCGTACCCCCGTCGTCGCGCCGAGACGGACCGAATCACCGCACCGCGCTACCACTCCCACCACTATTCGCGAGCTATAAAAGCCGCCACGGCTAGAGCTCAAGGCGGCATTCGTGATCCAGAGAGCACGGCGTGTCGCCACTCTTTCCCGCAGCCACGGTGTGTCACCAGCTGAATCCTGATCCTGAGAGTACGGCGCGGCGTGTCGCCACTCTTGCCCGCAGCCACGGTGTGTCACCAGCTGAATCCTGAACCCGAGAGCACGGCGTGTCGCTACTCTCTCCCGCAGCCACGGTGTGTCACCAGCTGAATCCTGTTCACTTGCACTAGCCTTACATTCCTGTACACCGATAAAGATTCCGTTCCCGACCGATTTCGCGTCGTAATCGATCTCCAAGCACCGCGATCATCGTAAACATATTTTGCGTCCCGCACTCTCGCGATCGCGATATAATGAAACTCGCTGGCAGCGAGCGTACGTTAATCTAAAATTCCACGTGTCTTTATTTCTACGCACCCAGTACTTCCTAATCCCGACTATTGTCTCCGCCGTATACGAATCCTGGCGCGGCGAGCTAATCAGCAACGGAGGGAACCCAGATCCAGATCCAGATCGAGATTCAATCAAGACCGGGAACAAGACCCGTTACAAGAGTATAATTCATTATTAAAAAATAAAGTTTGGGAATTGACCAAACTTCCTGAAGGTAAAAAATCAATTCAAAATAAATGGATATTCAAGGTAAAGAAGGATGGGAATGGTAAACCGTCCAAATTCAAAGCAAGACTAGTCGCTAAGGGTTGTTCGCAAAAATATGGTTTAGATCTTAATCCAGCGTACCTCTACTGTATCCGTGTGCGCTGCTTGTGCGCTTGCGCCAGCCACAATCTGTTCGGCTGTCGAGTCGTCGCGCGTCGAGCGTATGAATCGCAATATGGAGCTAGCCTTCGAGTCCCCGTGCGGCGATTTTTTTTTTCAATACTGTTTTAATTACATTATTTAACCTTTCAGAAAATTAAAAATGTAAAAACTATGTTAAAAATATGTTTTCATTTTAAATAGACACGTTTTATTGTTATTATTCATTTTTATAGAAACGTTGTATTTATTTGGAAACAATTTGTAGATTTATTAGTTGTCAAACAAATAATAAAATAAATTGTATAATATAAATTAATTTTACAAGCATACACTTGATCTTCTCTGTCTTCCTGTAATCAAAAGTTACAGTCAAAATTATAATTATAATAGAATTTCATAAAATATTGAGGTTATTGCAAACTCATCTTTTTTCGCAATGAGGCTGTAATTTCATTGCTTCTCTCGAATGTCCATTTCCTTCCGGGACAGTGGCGTTTCTAGGTGTAAACAAAAAATGTTGACATAAAATGAATCATAATTAAACTACAATTATTCTAATAACGTGGAATGTAGTACATATTAAGTTTTAGTTACCTGGAGTTTCTTCTTCGACGTTAAGCACCCTTTACTGCTTCTCGTAATTTGCTAAAAAGTTTAATTAAGTATGTATTGTGACGTTGCAACCTTTGCGACGTCCCTTCTCCGTTAATTCCGCGCATATTTGAGAGCGATAAGGGACCGGACCGCCCTCTAACGGGACACGTTACCGATACAGGATTCGAGAGCGCTCCTCTAAGAGATTCCGATATTATCGAGGACCTCCTAATGACATCTGTCGCGCGTGCCGAGAACGGCAAGTTTCAGGGCCGTATATGGAACGCGCAGAAGGAACCACCGATCGTCCGAATTGTCACGGGAAATGAACAATCGCCCCAAGGCCAGGAAGCTCCCGACGGAAAAGCGAATGGCCGTTTCGAGAAATTAGAGCTTGGTGCGAGGACACTCGGCCAACAAACCGGAGGCGCCGCCAGGACAGAAGCTCTCTTAAACATCTCGTCCAAGGTGACGCACTGGAAGACCTGACGCCGTCTCGCCCCGGCAAGGGAGAGCTACCCCGGGGTCGGTGCCCTCGTAGCCAAGAAGAGGAAGCCCCTCCGCTGGTCAAGTCGAGCGATAGGCTCCTTGACCAATTTCGTGATTGCCCGGGGCCCTAGGGCGCGAAGAGGGAACGCTCCTGTGCCGCAGAGTTACGCCGTGGAAACACGCCATAGGCAATTCGGAAAAGCGGTCGAGTGGGGGGAACCGAGTTCGATCCGCTAGATTGCCGAAAATCGATGGATCACTGTCGCGCTGGCTCTCGTTATCGCATGTCGTGCGTTCTGCACTCGCGTTGCGAACTAATTGTAACTTAGCGTCGGGAAACCGAGAAGTGCCCGTTGGAGGTTTTCGTGGTGTCTAGGATGAAGTCCACCTACGCTCCGGCCGTGCCTCACGCTCTATCGAGAGCAGTTCCGAAAAAGGGCATCGAAAACGAGAAACGGTAAGCCGCACTTGTGATCCATTCGGTATTTCGTTGCGCGACGGCTCGACCTTCGTCGCGAGAGGACGAATGCTTCCCATTCCGTCCTCGATAATTCGCTCGCGTTCGTTTCGGGAATGCTTTGAGATTTCGAGATTATTTTGAGAGTTTTCGTCTTTAAATTACGTGCGAAAGAGTGTCCTAAGAGGAGTCGCGTTTCGTGCGAGTAAATCTTTTCGGTCTCTTCGTGTTTCTCGAATCCTGTGTCTCTCGCCGAACATCGTAGGGTTTTCGTCGGCGTTCGATCGCGTAATTGTTAGCGTACGCGTCGGGGCGAATCACGGGCGGAAGTCATCGCGACAGTCTCGCAGTTCGCCGGTCATCTGCGCCTCGCGTTTCCGAAGTTCGTTGCGAACGAAATCACGGTAATTGTCAGCGGTATCGTGCGAGCACAATCGGTAAGACAACCGCGCGGCGAACGACCATCTTCTCGCTATCTTGTATGAAGAGCGCGGGCTCTCGGGTCGCGGTCACGTGGCCGCAGATTTTGTAATTTAACGACTGCTACAATAAATAGCTCGAGACCATATCGTAGTCGAATTACTCGATTCCCTGTGAGATCCGTCCTGCCGAGAGGGCTGTCCTAGTCATCCCGTGTTCGAGCCATCTGGCCCAGTCGCGACGTCGTTTTCGATCCGCGTATCTCGAAGATTCGACTCTCGACCTCGGCTTCCCCGAGCTCGAGCCGTGTTCCGCGTTTCGTGTGGCATCCTTGCGGTGCCTGGCGCCCGAACCTTTCGTTTGTCGTGAGGAAATCGTCGAATCCTCGAGTCTCGTTTGTCTCGGGCGGACCGCGTGTACTCGGCTTGCACGCGGCCTGGTCTCAGCGCCTGCAAGGCCCGAAGTTGACCGGCTTCCGCGAGTCAAACCGCTCGTCGGAAAAAGGTTAACGTGACAAATTGGCGCCCGAACAGGGACCTCTCTCTCGAAAGGGTTTTCCCTGAACACGGAGAGAGGCACGGGTTGACGAAAGACTCTCACAGGGCCGATCGCGGTCCGATCTTCCGGCACGCCGTGATCGCTCGAGCGGGATTATAAAAATCGACGGGAATTGCGAGACACAGGATAAGCGATTAAGGGAAAATTAAAACGAAGCGCGAGATTGCTCTCACGAACGTAGCGAACGGAGGCCACGGACAACCACGTTCCGTTGCTTTGCGTGCTTTCCGTGCGTTCTTCGTAAAAGAGGAAGATTCCGGCGAGCCAGCATGATAGTAGCGGTTGTGGTGTTGTATTGTTTGAGATTATCTAAGATGGTAGAATTGGTTATATTCAATTCAGGAAGTACGTCTTCCGGTTTCGGAAACATTTTCTCGGGAATTTCAAACGTTGGTGACCGTTGGTAATTTCAACCGAGTAATCGTTACCCTGTTCCTCATCGGAAGGTCAGATTGATTTTGGAAATTTTTTTTTTTCGGAGGTAATTCCGTTTGTGTTCAAACGGGAGCGCGATCGCTCTCCGAAATGGCAGCCGTATTGTTGGCATTCCGCGACTTCTGTATTGTATGGTACGAATCAAAGTCGCGAACGATAAATACCGCGTAGGTAAAATATTTACGGTTGACAACGACGGTTTGGCCTTTCCAGTAACAGTTTTCGTACAGTAGCGAAACATTGGGGGGAAGGTAGCGCTCGGACGCCCGGCGTAAACACCGCGCGGTCGAGAGACCTTGGGGTCGAGAAGTCTCGTAGTAACGTCTCGTTAGCGAAAACAAATTCGAAATTCAGGCCGACATAACGGGTGTCGCAGAAATTGATAAGTCGACGCAGTCGGAGGAGGACGGGTCGAATAACAGCGCCTACGAAACGGACCCGGGGGTGGAGGACGATGGGTCCGGCCTAACAACCGACCCTGACCCCTCCTACCGATCCAAACGTAGAGACCTTGCAAGTACCGACGGGACTAACACCCCCGAAATTAAGAAGACCAGATACGGTAACGACGGAAAACGATCCTCCTCCGGACTATTATTTCGGACCAACATCGGCGTACGAGGGCATGCGGAAATGGCGTGCGTTTTCGGCCACTTGGTCAATCCGGTGTTACGGCGCATTTCGTTGCGCATACAATACCGCGTACCATACAATACTGCAAGCTTCGCTCGCGTTTTGAACTTCGGACGAGAACCGAGCCCGGCACGGGGCCGCTATGCGAATCGAGACCCGCCAGTTGACCTTACGGTAACACCTCTCGGGGGGTGAAAAACGAAACGGTATGACCTCCGTCAGAAGGAGACACGCTTATTAGAGGGGGATTTCGTTCTTAGGCGGCAAAGCGTAGTAAATCCGCCGCACGAAAAACCGCGGCGGGAAAAGTGTCGTCGATCGGATACCAGTCGAGTGCCCCGGAGGGGAAGGACGTCGAAGGTAACTGTCACCGATACCGCCGCAGAAGGTGACGACCGATTGCTAAACCCCGCTACCACCAAGGGGGGAGACAGGGTAGGAAC
The DNA here is from genome assembly GCF_051020765.1 of Lasioglossum baleicum. Classification (NCBI taxonomy): domain Eukaryota; kingdom Metazoa; phylum Arthropoda; class Insecta; order Hymenoptera; family Halictidae; genus Lasioglossum; species Lasioglossum baleicum. The sequence goes on along the minus strand of NC_134929.1, from coordinate 2,872,811 downwards.
CAGCGGAGCTGCCCGTCGACCGCCTAACCCCGCTTCCGCCGCAGGAGAGGACGGCTGACCAGCCGACTCGCTATCGCCGCGAGAAGAACCGCCAAGCGACCCCCGACGAGGGCAGTGACGCTCAGGGTCTATCGTAGACCCTTGACGAGTACACCCTCGTGACCGGAATACACGAGCATTCGAGTCCCGTTTGCGAGAACTGAAAAGGTCAACTGACGCTCGCGCCTCTCGTCCGAAACCCAGACCGGGTCTGAACAATTTGATTTTTCGATTGCAGGAGTTGGGTATTTGTAGGGCGTGTTTGTCACTTCGTGGTGAAGGCTCCGTTTTGTAAAGGACATCTCTTAGGGAGGAACGCTCTCTCACCTGTCGAGCCGCGGATCACGGGGGCGACGAAACCGTGTCGGTCCGGTCCATTTTAAGGGGGGGGGAGTTGTGACGTTGCAACCTTTGCGACGTCCCTTCTCCGTTAATTCCGCGCATATTTGAGAGCGATAAGGGACCGGACCGCCCTCTAACGGGACACGTTACCGATACAGGATTCGAGAGCGCTCCTCTAAGAGATTCCGATATTATCGAGGACCTCCTAATGACATCTGTCGCGCGTGCCGAGAACGGCAAGTTTCAGGGCCGTATATGGAACGCGCAGAAGGAACCACCGATCGTCCGAATTGTCACGGGAAATGAACAATCGCCCCAAGGCCAGGAAGCTCCCGACGGAAAAGCGAATGGCCGTTTCGAGAAATTAGAGCTTGGTGCGAGGACACTCGGCCAACAAACCGGAGGCGCCGCCAGGACAGAAGCTCTCTTAAACATCTCGTCCAAGGTGACGCACTGGAAGACCTGACGCCGTCTCGCCCCGGCAAGGGAGAGCTACCCCGGGGTCGGTGCCCTCGTAGCCAAGAAGAGGAAGCCCCTCCGCTGGTCAAGTCGAGCGATAGGCTCCTTGACCAATTTCGTGATTGCCCGGGGCCCTAGGGCGCGAAGAGGGAACGCTCCTGTGCCGCAGAGTTACGCCGTGGAAACACGCCATAGGCAATTCGGAAAAGCGGTCGAGTGGGGGGAACCGAGTTCGATCCGCTAGATTGCCGAAAATCGATGGATCACTGTCGCGCTGGCTCTCGTTATCGCATGTCGTGCGTTCTGCACTCGCGTTGCGAACTAATTGTAACTTAGCGTCGGGAAACCGAGAAGTGCCCGTTGGAGGTTTTCGTGGTGTCTAGGATGAAGTCCACCTACGCTCCGGCCGTGCCTCACGCTCTATCGAGAGCAGTTCCGAAAAAGGGCATCGAAAACGAGAAACGGTAAGCCGCACTTGTGATCCATTCGGTATTTCGTTGCGCGACGGCTCGACCTTCGTCGCGAGAGGACGAATGCTTCCCATTCCGTCCTCGATAATTCGCTCGCGTTCGTTTCGGGAATGCTTTGAGATTTCGAGATTATTTTGAGAGTTTTCGTCTTTAAATTACGTGCGAAAGAGTGTCCTAAGAGGAGTCGCGTTTCGTGCGAGTAAATCTTTTCGGTCTCTTCGTGTTTCTCGAATCCTGTGTCTCTCGCCGAACATCGTAGGGTTTTCGTCGGCGTTCGATCGCGTAATTGTTAGCGTACGCGTCGGGGCGAATCACGGGCGGAAGTCATCGCGACAGTCTCGCAGTTCGCCGGTCATCTGCGCCTCGCGTTTCCGAAGTTCGTTGCGAACGAAATCACGGTAATTGTCAGCGGTATCGTGCGAGCACAATCGGTAAGACAACCGCGCGGCGAACGACCATCTTCTCGCTATCTTGTATGAAGAGCGCGGGCTCTCGGGTCGCGGTCACGTGGCCGCAGATTTTGTAATTTAACGACTGCTACAATAAATAGCTCGAGACCATATCGTAGTCGAATTACTCGATTCCCTGTGAGATCCGTCCTGCCGAGAGGGCTGTCCTAGTCATCCCGTGTTCGAGCCATCTGGCCCAGTCGCGACGTCGTTTTCGATCCGCGTATCTCGAAGATTCGACTCTCGACCTCGGCTTCCCCGAGCTCGAGCCGTGTTCCGCGTTTCGTGTGGCATCCTTGCGGTGCCTGGCGCCCGAACCTTTCGTTTGTCGTGAGGAAATCGTCGAATCCTCGAGTCTCGTTTGTCTCGGGCGGACCGCGTGTACTCGGCTTGCACGCGGCCTGGTCTCAGCGCCTGCAAGGCCCGAAGTTGACCGGCTTCCGCGAGTCAAACCGCTCGTCGGAAAAAGGTTAACGTGACAGTATATACATATGCATGTGTCAGAAAATACAATATTTTTCATTAATCGAAGTCGGCCCAACACAAAATTGAAGCTGCATTGAAAAATAGAAATGTACCCGCCGCCAGATGGGAAAATTAATGCAAGTAAATCACAACCATTACAAAACAACCACACAAAATTACAACCCTTACAAGTTCGCAGGTACGTGCAATGTCAACTTATGAAAGTTTTGCACAGCGTGCGAACTTGCATATAAATGCTTCCCTGACATTAAAGTTAAAAGTCTATCATCGATAGATATGGTGCGGCTAGACTTCTACCTAGCTTTAAGGGATGTGCGTATCACACACATGGAATTTAGAAGATCAGTTCCTAATTTATTTCTTTTCTTAGATTTTATGTCAGGGAGCATGGAAAAAATCCTCTCTGCCTCGGCATTGGAGTGTGGCAGACATCGGACAGTGTTCATCAACGATGTTAATTGTGGAAAAATGGGACAGTTGTTCACATTCCGTCGAAAGAGAGCAGTGCCCAACGGTCTTTTTGGGATTGGGAAGTGCCGAAATACAAAATGTCGCACTCATTCTGTAAAGCTTCGGCACTACAATTTCCCAATTTTTGAGCTACTGCAGCGACATTGCGGAAAGAAGAAGTCCTGTCGCTACTGAACAATGCAATTAAAGGCTTGGAGACTGTCAATTGCGTGAGAAATTCGTCGTCATGGGGAAGGCGGTGTCTAATTTCATTGCTTACAGTGATAAAAAAATTGTAAGCAATTTTTAACTTCCCGATTTTATAGGGAAGTTATTGTAATGACCCCGAAAATCGAAAATCGATTTTTTAGCAGATCTTCACGTTTCATGGTCATTGCAGTCATTTTAGACTATTTTCAGCAAAATGTTCGTATGTGTGTGTGTGTGTGTGTGTGTGTGTGTGTGTGTGTGTATGGCCGTTTCTATGTAATCAAATTTTTCGTTAACGTTTTCAGAAAAAGTAACAACGCGATCAGGATGATGAATGATGCAATCGATGTGCCCCGCTGTAACTTAGAGCTGATTAGATTTTGGCCCATTTTGGTCAAGTAGTTTTTTAGTCTTTTTAGTTTTTTCGAAAGAAGTTCATTCAACAATGCAATTTATACGAGAGAACGGAAAGTTTCCACCGAAGAAACAAACGTAATTACAAAAAAATTTTTTTTTCAATTTTTTAAAAATTAAAAAAAAAATTTTTTTTAATTTTTTTTGTTCCTTATGATGATGTTTCCGCTTACAATAATCGAAAATTATCCCAATGCAAAAGAGAGTTAATCATCTCTACTCCCGAGAATACATTTTCAAAGAATATCGATGAAAGTATAAAAAAAAATTTATATTACAATCTTTAAAAAAACAATCAGTTCAAAACGAATTATTAACTGAGATTAAATTGAAAATTAATATAAACTATATGATAATTATTAATAACATTGATGTTGAAAACGGATTGGTTAATGGAGCACACACATGCGGAATATTAAAATTTATTATACTTTTCAAGAAAATACTAAAATTCCGTCTATATTGTGGTTAGATTTTCAATTGGCCAGAGTAGGAGTGAAAGTAAGAACTCGTTATCGTGATTATATGAAAAATGCACAAATATTGATCAAAATTTAACACCAATAATAAAAATATCGAATCAAGTAAATATGTCGAGGGAGGAAAAATATCAAATCACACGTAGTCAATTTCCAGTGGTTCCTGCTGAAGCGATTACGATTCATAAAAGTCAGGTACAAACATTCGAGAAAGTATGTTTGGATTTTAAAAAATCGGAAAGGCGAACTTTACAAATGTTGTATGTAGCACTGAGCAGAGTTTCAAAATTGAGCGCGGTTTATATATTTTGGGACAATTTAAATTAACAGTATCGAAGAAAACCAAGATCAATACTGCAAACCCGGATAATGAGGAGTTGTATCGTTTGCGAAAAACTAATTAAGACAATTTATTTTGCAACATTAGTATGCTATAACAAGGAACCAAGCGAGCAACGAGCATACGATGTTAGTTTAATGCGACGCCATATAGCAAACATTTGATAAGTAGAAAACTATTGAATTTCCCTGAAAACGTATAATCTTCTTAAAACGTACACTTAATAATGATAATAATATACTGCAACTAACGAATCGGGAAGTTCTTTGTGTGGCTCGTGGAGAGTCACACACCAAATAAAAAAAAAACATTAATAGCTATAGGTACTACTAGCCATGCGTACCACTAACCCTTTCGCAAGAGCAGTCCTATTCGCGAGCTCGCAAAGCGAGCAAGCAAAAACAGCCCTACTCGCGAGCGAGCGAAGCGAGCGAGCAACAATAACCCTCTAGTTCTGGAAGGAATTTAACTCGACTTCGGACATCCCATGACGTAATGCCTTCTCCAAGTATATTTCCGTTTTGGATCCAAGACGCACTTGATTAAGTGGAACTTGGTTTGATTCTGAAGAAAAATTAATGTTCCGAACATATTTGGGGTATTCTAACAGGGGACTTTTCAGGAAATGTTGTAGGAAGAAGCGGAGCAGCTTTGCAGAAGAGAGCTGCAACTCCTGTACCAGGCTATCTCTATGGTATCTCTCATATTGTGCGGCCTACTTCCATACCCTGCAAGACGGCATTGCATGAGCGCAATATCTTCTTTTACATCTTTTGAAGGGTACACGATCTATTTTCTATACAGAAACAAGTAGTTGAAAGTATTATATGTAATTAAGAATAACAAAACGCGTGGCACTATCCCGGCTATGAGTTTGAAATCTAAATCTTTTTAACTAAAATCAAAATAACAAAAACCGCAAGAACCACAAATAAGTATGTAAAATTTATGGATCTCTGCGCGATGGTAGCGGCGAACATTGGAGCACGCGGCGGTAGCGGCGAACATTGCAGCGCGCCGTGGCAGTGGCGGACGTAGGCAGACAAGGAAGGGAATACTTTTTCTCTATACTCTCCTCGCCGCTCTAATCGCTCACCTAACTGTTATCTTCTATACTTGCCACTTCACTATTATTACAACCTTAGATATTTATTGACATAATAAATATCCCGCCTTTATCACGCACATGCGTGAAACGAATCGTCAAAAACAATTGAAAATCAGCGTCACTGGATGCGCGCGTTGAATACCACAACGCGTGACTGACAAAAGACGCGAGTTTAAAGGGACGACTGTAACACGTGCAACAGTTTAGTTTCGACAGGCGACAGGTTCTCGAAGCAGTTTTATTTAAACTTTGAATATCGTGCGCGAGTTCAGTGGTTTTCGTTACACATTGTGATTCTTAATTACATATATTATTTTCAGTTAATTGTTTCTGTATAAAAAATGGATCGTGTACCCGCCAAAAGATCTAGAAAAATATTTCAGCATCACTGGTTCGATGCTGACGAAACTCTAAAGGTTTGGTTGGAAGAACTTCCTTCCGACGAATCGAAATGCGTCTGTAGAGTCTGCAACAAAATCTTCGGTTGTGGACTTACAGAAATACGCAAACATTCGTTCACACAGGCTCATAAAAATAATATAGAACTTATTAATAACACACCCCACCGTGTAATGAGCCCGATGTAGAGGATAACCAACCTGAAGAGTTTCACCAGGAAGAGACATCATCGCGTCCCCCCCTTAACGATATAAGAACCGCTGAGATCCGATATGCGGCTTTCTTTGCCGAAAACAATATCGCGACCTCATTGGCCCCAAAATTTCTTGCTCTCATGCAAGATATCGGTAAAAACCCTGCCGTCTTGCAGGCTATGAAAGTAGGCCGCACGAAGTGCGGAAAAATAATTTTCCGTTTTTTGCGTTCGGGAAACCGAACGTATCGCAGATAACGTACGGCATAGTAAATTTTCTGTTTATGTGGATGAAACATCCGACTCCACAAACGATAAATGGCTCACGTCAGTGGTCAGGTATGTAGAGCCATGTCGTTTGTCTGTAAGGACAGAGCTGTTGCAGCTAATTCATCTTGATGCTAGCGACTGTTCAGCGGAAAAGATTTTCAAATCTTTTGAAAATTGTTTGCTGAAAATGCAACTATGCCGAAAATGTCACTATGCCGTGTGTTTGCCATTCCGCAGCGTTGGCGGCAAGTGCTGCTTGCGCTACTCTTCCTAAGGAATGCGATGAGTTACTTCGCGGTGTCCCATCCTTCATTAATAGCAGCCCCAAACGGGGTGCTATTTTCTGTCAATTTCGGGAGAGTTACGAAAACTCTCCTCTAAAAATTCTTAGATCAGCCGAGACACGCTGGCTGACAAAGCACCAGTGTGTCCAAAGGTTTCTTGAGACGTGGGACAATCTCTACCGTTTTTTCTCAGAGCATTCATTTTCAGAAAGATCGGCAACTGCTGAGCGTTTTTCTTTTCTGCTCAGCAGATCCGACATCAAAGGATATTTCTATTTTTTGGAATATGTCCTGAATGCTATGAACGAGTTTAATGCCTCCTTCCAAACTAGAGATACCCTGGTGCAGGAGTTGCAGCCCTCTTCTGCAAGGCTGCTCCGCTTCTTCCTACAGCATTTCCTGAAAAGTCCCCTGTTAGAATACCCCCAATATATTCGGAACATTAATTTTTCTTCCGAATTAAACCAAGTTCCACTTAATCAAGTGCGTCTTGGACCCAAAACGGAAATATACTTGGAGGAGGCATTACGTCATGGGATGTCCGAAGTCGAGTTAAACTCCTTCCGGAAAAATTGCTTACAATTTTTTATCACTGTAAGCAATGAAATTAGACACCGTCTACCCCATGACGACGAATTTCTCACGCAATTGACAGTTTTCAAGCCGTCAATTGCATTGTTTAGCGACAGGATTTCTTCGTTCCGCAATGTCGCTGCGGTAGCTCAAAGATTGGGATGTTGTAGTGCCGAAGTTTTGCAAAATGAGTGGGACATTTTGTATTTCGGCACTTCTCAATCCCAAAAAGATAATTGGGCACTGCTCTCGTTTGACGGCATGTGGATGGACATCGGCATGCAAAAGAATTCGGACGACAGTCCCATGTTTCCACAAATAACATCTTTGATGAACGCTGTCCGATGTCTGCCAAACTCCAATGCCGAGGCAGAAAGAATTTTTTCCATGCTCCCTGATATCAAATCTAAAAAAAGGAATAGATTAGGAACTGACCTCCTAAATTCCATGTGTGTGGTGCGCACATCCCTCAAAGCTAGGCAGGAGTCTAGCCGCACCATGTCTATCAATGATAGTCATTTATCTTTAATGTCAGGGAAGCATTTTTATGCAAGTTCCCAGGCTGCTCAAAACTTTCATAAGTTGACCTTGCACGCACCTGAGAACTTGTAAGGGTTGTATATAATAACTTTATTTGATCCCCTTGGGGTTACAAATTAACATACTGCCTCCTGTATAACAACGCTCATACAAACTTAATACTTAATTACTAATTACTTAAACCTAACTTATCAACTAATCTTAACCTAAATTACTCTAGAGAGAGAGAGAGAGACACGCTTACATTGAGCTAGCATATCTGCTAACTCACCCCTTTTCCCCCAGAACCTCGTTCCCGTAGCCCTTCTCAACCCCCCTTCCCTAGCCGTGGACTCCCTTTCCCGGTTGCTCACTTCCACTCCCACTCTTCTCATTCATTCCCATTCTCCAATCATCTATCATCCTCATCCATTCCTCCCCTCCTCCTTCATCTTCCAACATTTCCCACATACTCTCCTGCCATCCTTTACTGTCATCCATCCTCATACATACTTCCCACACATGCTCCCACGTTTCGTTTTCCCATCCACACACTCTACATTTCCTCCTGTCTTCATCCATCCAATATCTCTCACCCATCATCTCATTCCCTAACCTGTACCTTGCCACCCTCTGCCACCTACTCTCACCCCACCCTTTCTTTAAATACCCCGGCAGCCCCTCCCCCTTTACCCTCCCATACCACTTGTTCGACTTCGAGTTTTCTATTTTCTCCCACCTATCCTTTCTTTGCCTTTTCCCCTCTCTTTTTATTATCTCTCCACTAACTGACTCATTCCTCCCCTCTACTATTTCATTCCATTCCTCCAACGACCACCCTTGCCCGTTATAAATTCCTCTCTCTCCCTTTCCCACCCATTCCTTATCCCTCCCCTCCCATCCCTTCTCCTTATCTCTTCTAGTTCGATAACTATACGTTAGTTTTCTTCTTTCCTCGATTGCCGCGTGACACCGGCACAGTTCAAAAGGCTGCGTACCGATTAGGTCAATGCACATAGGAAAGTTTTTTATTTTTCATTTTTTTTTACGGAATTACCAACGTATTTGTGAGATTCTTCTAATTAAAATGAGTCTAAATACGGCATAATTTGAGCCATATTTACTTATTTAAAGCGTGATCATAACTCGCTGTGATATAGGTTATAATAATAGGATATTTAATATAATATATTTATAATTATAATTATTAGGGATATGAGGCCCGCCCGATGTTCGGGTTCGGGTCGGGTCGCAGAAAGTTAGGCGGCCCGTCGATTCGACTTCGAATTCGTCGGGCGGGTTCGACAAGAATCGAACAAGTTCGGGCGGACGAGTTATTGCGTTATCCGAGATTCAAATACTCTGCGTTCTTATGACATAGATAACGGTAATAATGGTTTTCTTTCTTAACTTATATAATGTGATTTTTAATATACTTGGTTTATTTATAACTACATTAGGTATATTCGCCAAACACGTGCCTGCTCTTTATATGTATTAAAGCTTGAATAATGCACGTTTAATGTGAAAAACTTAAAAGACAATATTTCTAGCTTTTTAACGAATTTTCTCCGAATGAACTTTGATATGTATCGATAATACCATTAAAATATCTTTACGGAAGTTATATACACCTAGAAGGTTACAATATGATAAAGTATGGGGCAATAATTAAAAACGAAATATAAATATAAACATTATACATATTATATTTCGTGTTTATATTTTATCCTGTATTATCTATAGGCTCTATATAATTTTTTATTTTATAGGATTTTATTTTAAGTTAATTTCTATTTTATTTTATATTGTGTATATTATATATTATCTTTTAAGAATTTGTGTAAGATTAATAATAGTTAAGTAGGTTACTTAACAGTTAATAAAAACGTCACCCACTAAAAAGTTATCATAACTTATTAAACGTGGTAAATAGTTTCTTATAATTTTTTCACGTGAAATGTAAGGAATATCGAAGTTGCAAATGTCGAGAGCGGGTAGCGTGCGGCTCAACAGCGCGACGCGTACCCTTCTGGTAAAAACCCAGTGCACATTTGGGGGTGCAGATAGAAAACACGCTGGCAACAAGGTGTCCTTAAGACTAGAGTTTACCTGAGCGGTCACTCTTCCGGTGACGCTCGGAGTGTCAAGTACGGAAAGATTCTCTAAATAAATCGCACCTTAGCGGACGGCTTCACCGTCAACAGTTGTATTTATTTACCGCCCACAGCTTCGACCTAACGATAGGTTTAGTTAGTAGGCTGTTATCTTACAGAAACGTGCATTATTTCAAATTTTAATACAAATAAAGATCATGCACATGTGTGTCGAATATATTATACCTAATGTAGTTATAAAAAATCCAAGTATATATATTAAAAATCACATTATAAGTGATGAAAGAAATACGTATGTACTAGGAGTGCGCGGGTTCCCGCATATACGGGTTCGGGTCGAGCCGGAGAAAGTCGAGCGAGCTCGAGCGAGTACTCGAGACATCTGAATGTTCGAGTAGCTTGATCGCATCGAGTAGCTTGATCGCATCGGGTAGCTTGATCGCATCGGGTAGCTTGATCGCGTCGGATGCTTGATCGTCACGGATAGCCGGAGACATTCGGATTACATTATTACATAGATTAGCCAAACTCGGATGCGATCTTTTTATACTCGTGATTAAATTTGATTTCGGTTTCGGCTATGATTCTGATGATTTCGATGATTTTTTATAATGTTATACAAATCAACATTTTGAACAAATAATTACAAAAATTTGTATTATTATGTATTATTAAAGTATTATCTATTATTATTCTTTATTTGAACAATTTTTTAAATAAGTAATCTTTTATAATATTTTTAAATAAGTAATCTTTTATAATATTTTTACAAGAACGCTAACAGTCGAATGATTTTAATGGATTTGTTCACGCGACAGAAACGTGCAATTTCCGCACGTCGTTTGTTTTAGCCTTTCCTTTGTTTTGACGGTTAAAACGACTTTGTTGCATTTCAGATTATTGAGATACAGCTAATGTCCGATACTAGGTGCTGTCCGGGGCTAGGGGAACTCCCCCTATATAAATATACAGGGTGTCCCAAATGTGGTGTACTTAATTGAAATGGGAGGTTCCTGAGACCATTCTAAGAGACATTTTCCTTTGCACCAATGTCAACTGCGGCTTTGTTTAGGAGTTATTAACGAAAAACACGGACCAATCAGAGCGCGCCCTAGACGCGCGATGGCACGTTCAGCCCGGCGCGCCGGGAGACGAGCGCGGTGTAACGCCGCGATGCCGTAACGAACAAGAGTTTCTCGAGATTATGTGAATCTCCCCCGATTTGGATGAGCTTTGGATATGTTGTCAAGACCATGATTCTGAACAACATTTCCCTTTACAGTTTTTATCGGCCGGCTTTAGTTTACGAGATACATAATTGTAAAAACTTGTAATTGTAAATCGATCGATGAACTATCTTCTACCCGATTTGGATGAGCTTTGGATATGCTGTCAAGACCATGATTCTGAACAACATTACCCTTTACAGTTTTTGTCGGTCGGAAGAACTTTACTTGTCAATTCATATGGGTGGATCTCTTTACCCGACTTACGGCAACTTTACCCGAACGAGGGAAAAAGCAGAAACTGATTGTATTAAAACCTCACTTATTCAGCCGTAAATCCATTTGCTGCTTCGAAATGTGTGTCACTGGGTCACTCGGTGACGAACTGCACAGATGTCTTCAGGTATACGACAGTACCGAAAGCTAAGGGACGTACGGTCAGGTGGACGAACTGCACAGCCGGTGGTAAAAGGCCTAAGGGATGCGCGGTCAAGTCGACGATCCAGAATTTCACTTTCACTTTCGAATCGATAAATAATTCGTATGTTTATTTTACACAAATGCCTTGAAATTTTTCCATACTCACAATCACTGTTCACATTTGTCAACACATAGTTATGCACTAATAATAATTGCCATATCCCTTGTACTGCTGCACAAATCACAACAATCAGGTAATGCAATCACTAGACTGCGGATTTCATGCATTTGTAGCAAATATGAGTAGGTGCATTTTAATACAGTAGAGAGATTAAAATAATTTCAAAGCTCCATAGTATTATTTTCAACTTCTTAAAATGATCACAGTAAGAATCAAATATCTGTCTGGCTCCTGTCCCTTGTAATAGCGGCAGCCAACATTAATGTTGCATAAAGATCCGTAGTCTAGTGATTAGTTTAAATATTACTATCAAAAACACAGCTAATAGCAACCGTTAGCTTTGAATTGACAAGTCTTTGGAGATGTTCTCTCTATCGCGGCTCGAACGACACTGATTTTCCGCAAGATTTTTCTAAAGAATTTAGGAAGGGCATTTAGAGTGTCGAAATTCGAAATGTGCACGCTGTAGCACGAGAACGAAGGGACGGTTATACGAAAAACAGAATGCGAGAAGGACCGCTGTAAGCTTTGTGGCAAACACATGTTTTGTTTTTCCTGCAGGTTGGTACGCAGAGTCGATGGGTAACTGTTCGAAAACGTCATCCGTCCTTTTACCCAGCAAGGGGTAAAAATGTCAGGTCAGCGTAGCATCCCTATTGTCCTATACCTTCCTTAAGAAACTTTCTAAAAGAAGGACAGACGACGTTTTCGAACGGTTACCCATCGACTCTGCGTACCAATCTACAGGAGAAACTAAACATGTGATTGCCAGCGGTCCTTCTCGTATCCTGTTTTTCGTCCAACCGTCCCGTCGTTCTCGTGCTACAGCGTGCATTTCGAATTTCGACACTCTAAATGCCCTCCCTAAATTCTTTAGAAAAATCTTGCGGAAAATCAGTGTCGTTCGAGCCGCGGTAGAGAGAACATCTCCAAAGACTTGTCAATTCAAAGCTAACGGTTGCTATTAGCTGTGTTTTTGATAGTAATATTTAAACTAATCACTAGACTACGGATCTTTATGCAACATTAATGTTGGCTGCCGCTATTACAAGGGACAGGAGCCAGACAGATATTTGATTCTCACTGTGATCATTTTAAGAAGTTGAAAATAATACTATGGTGTTTTGAAATTATTTTAATCTCTCTACTCTATTAAAATGCAACTACTCATGTTTGCTACAAATACATGAAATCCGCGGTCTAGTGATTGCATTACCTGATTGTTGTGATTTGTGCAGCAGTACAAGGGATATGGCAATTATTATTAGTGCATAACTATGTGTTGACAAATGTGAACAATGATTGTGAGTGTGGAGAAATTTCAAGACACACATTTCGAAGCAGCAAATGGATTTACGGCTGAATACGTGAGTTTTTAATACAATCAGTTTCTGTGCTTCTTCTCTTTTTTTACGATAATCTCGTAAACTAAAGCCAACCGCCAAATAGTCTAAAGAGAAATGTTATTCAGAATAATGGTCTTGACCACATATCCAAAGCTCATTGAAATCGGATAGGAGCTAGTAGTACATCGATCCCATGGATTTACAAGTAAAGTTTCTTGCGATACTCTCGTAAACTAAAGCCGATCGCCAAAAAGTCTAAAGAGAAATGTTGTTCAGAGAATAATGATCTTGACCACATATCCAAAGCTCATTGAAATCGGAGAGCATTCACATAATCGAGAAACTCTTGTTCGTTGCGATGTCACGGCGTACCACCGACACTCGCTTGTCGGCGCGGCGCGGCGCGGCCGCCCAGGGCGCGCTCTGATTGGTCCGTGTTTTTCGTTAATAACTCCTAAACAAAGCCGCAGTTGACATTGGTGCAAAGGAAAATGTCTCTTAGAATGGTCTCAGGAACCTCTCATTTCAATTAAGTACACCACATTTGGGACACCCTGTATATATATATATATATATATATTACAGATATTTATTTATTTAAATAATCGTTTTGACAATAAATTCTTATTCAAACAATAATTAAAATAATGTAAAATAAACAAGTTTCTATACATTATAAAAATTTATTTATTTAAAAATTGTTTAAATAAATAATAATAAATAGCTATATAAATAATAAGTATACAAACGGATTTGTATACATTATATTTTGCAGCATAAAAATTTATTTAAATAATTGTTTAAATAATAAATACGTATTTAAATAATGAGTATATAAATAAAATTGTAAATATTACAAAAGATTAATTATTTAAAAAATTGTTCAAATAAAGAATAATAATAGATAATAGTTTAATAATACAGAATAATACAAATTTTTGTAATTATTTGTTCAAAATATTGATTTGTATAACATTATAAAAAATCATCGAAATCATCAGAACCATAGCCGAAACCGAAATCCACAACCGAAATATATATATATTGTATATTTCGTCTTATAAAACCGAGTACATAATTTAGGTCCGCATTAGTGCGAATTACGAATCGTATGTTTAATCACGAGTATAAAAAGATCGCGTCCGAGTTTGGCTAATCTATGTAATAATGTAATCCGAATGTCTCCGGCTATCCGTGACGATCAAGCATCCGACGCGATCAAGCTACCCGATGCGATCAAGCTACCCGATGCGATCAAGCTACCCGATGCGATCAAGCTACCCGATGCGATCAAGCTACTCGATGCGATCAAGCTACTCGAACATTCAGATGTCTCGAGTACTCGCTCGAGCTCGCTCGACTTTCTCCGGCTCGACTCGACTGTCGGGTTCCCGTAAATTTCGGGAACCCGCGCACTCCTAGTATGTACCATTATTATCATTATCTATTTCATAAGAACGCAGAGCTGATTCTCGGGTATCGCGATAACTCTCTCGCGCGATCTTGTTCTATTCTTTTAGAAGCCGCCCGACAAAGATGAGTCATGGGCCGCCCGATGCGTCTGATGTATCGCGTACCCGACTCGAGCCCGTTTGAGCCCGCTCGACCTCGACTGTCTGTCCTGTCAGTGCCCCAATACTTGACAATTCGTACGCCTGAAACATGACTGTTTCGCCTGATATATTTTCTAGTGCTCCTTATGCCGTGTTTGAGCTTATTTTGATTGGGAAAACATTTTCAATCGATAGGTGATGATATCATTATGATAACCTTCATAATAAGTAATATTGGTTTTAGTTAGTAAATGCCAATACGCTGTGCGTTACAATATTGCCTCTGATGCTGAATCACGACCGTATCGAACGTCGCTTCGTGTGCCTCCTAGAGACAACAATGTAAGCGTTTCACCATCACTTATTAATAGCAATTAAATGTTAGTTACGATTCAGAATTCTGCCATGGAAACGTTATCAATCGATTGTAAATGGTTTGCTGATGAAAACAAGTCTAAACACGCCACAAATCAGATAAGTTGGAGTAGAGGCATGCCCAACGCCCAACTCGACGGCTGAGAAAGATAAAGAGAGTAATAAAAAATTCAGTGACTCTGAGAAAAGCAAAAAATTCAATGGCTCCAAGAAAAATGAAAAACTTAATGACTCCGAGAAAAATAAAGAACTTAATGACGCTGAGGAAAATGAAAAATTTAATAACTCCAAGAAAAATGGAAACTTCAATGACTCTCTGAAAAAACTTGACGACACTGAGGAAAATGAAAAATTTAATAACTGCAAGAAAAATGGAAAACTTAATGACTTCGAAAAAAATAAAGAACTTACTGACTCTGAGGAAAATGAAAAATTTAATAACTCCCAGTTAACAAGCAGTCTTCAATGCCTCTTAAAAACGCAATTAATCATGTAGGGCAGGCGTGGGCACGGGTGGAGCCCCTCAAACGCCTGCTTCCCCCACCAAGCTTCCTTTTGGTGGCGCTCCTCGTGGCTCCGATGCACGAGGCCTGCGCACTGCTTGCGACAAGGGAAACGCGTCCTTCCTACATAGTAATGACGGATGCTGGTGGGGGACAGTGGGCGCTACGGTGGGGACAGTTTTGCCTCAATTGAGGCAAAATTGCCCACGCCTGATGTAGGGATTGATCAGGTGTTTCTCTCTATGTATATTAAAAAATATTTACAAATCCTTTGACAAATTGTGCTTTGTGGCGTCAGGATACTGCTTTCGATTTTCCATCACACAGTTTGTATAGTATATATTATTTCTCCTATTTGTTTCTAGATAAAATTTTATTATGATCCTCCATTAGTTTAACGCCCCGTTCAGAGGTATCATTGACCACCTTCAGTCCATGTTTCAGTCAGACTACTTATTATTCATAATAACTTCTTTTTCCGATATTAGAACTGATTTTCTTTTGTAGATTGGAGCGTATTAATGAATTTATTTGTATCCATATCTCTCTATCAGTTATGTATATATGAAAAAACTCTTCAAACAAAAGTTGTAGTATATAAGGAGGTGGATATAGTATGAGAGAAAAAAAATTTTTTCAAAGTCATTATTTAAAGTTTTCAAGGTCACGGATGTTTTTTCTATCAACAACTGTTTATGCTGTATATGGATTCTTAAAGAGAAAAAAGACAAATTCAACGATATATCATAACTTCTATTTATGTCAAGATTTAAAAAATTCAAAATTTTCAAATTTGCTGCGCCTCATTTTCCCATGATCCAAACGGCCCCAAAATTTTTCCAGATCATTTTCTCAACATTTGTCACAATTCTGGTTTACGGGACCAAAAAAATTTCATGGTCGAAAAATAAGGTCCACCCTAATGTTGCATATACGTAAATTACGAGAAGCAGTAAAGGGTGCTTAACGTCGAAGAAGAAAATCCTGGTAATTAAAACTTAATATGTACTACATTCTACCAGGGATTCATACCGGTATAATACCGGTATAATACCGGTACACAAAATAACGGTATTATACCGGTATTACCCCAATAACCAAAGGTAGAAACCGAAATACCGGTATGACAACATACCGGTAAATGGAAATACCGGAATATTTCAAGAACTTATACCGGTATTATACCGGTATTTTCGGTTGTATGTTGTACCGAAATACCGGTATGATACTATTTGAAAGTACCGATATATTTTCTCATATTTGCCGGTAATTTTTTTAATTTTCTTATTTTATTTAACAACAACAGACGTCTTGCGACAACGAACAAGCGATACCGTAACGACGCACGGAGACCGCCGCGCTGCGGAGCGCGGAAGGCGGAAATAATTGAATACGCGGCAAGGTCAAAGGCACGTAGGATTTTTGTTTTAATAAAGCAATCTTTCATTTTGTCATTAGCCATAACGAACGACGTACGTTTTCTCAGATCCCTCGCCACCTCCATTTTTCCTCCGTATATACCACTATTTCGATATCGGAACGTTATCCGTTATTGTATATATTTAATACTTTATACTTACTTTTTTTTAGTGTTGATATTAGAATATTTCTTATTCATTATAGTTTATTAGTGCGTTATTTTAGTTCGGTTTTGGTTTTTTTGCATTAATCTTAGTACAATTAGAGTCAGTGTCAGTGTAACAAATGGGTCGAAGGAAGATAAATGCTGTTTTTGAATACTTCGAGTATAATTCATCGCAAAATAAATCGACATGCATAATTAATGAGTGTGGTCACGAAATTACAGTAAGTAGTCGTAAATATAGTTACTCCCAGTCGTATTTATACACTGCATCCCGACTTCTTTATTATGGCTGAAAATTGGAATACTCTACATGGTGAATAAAAAGTAATGGTCATACGTCCTAGGGGTGAATCTACACCTCTTACATCAACAAATAGTTATTGATATATTAGCTGTTAATGTTTTTACAAAATTTGATTGTGTGGAATTATACGTATAGATAAAAGCCTACTACTACAGTCCACACGTCCGTGTCGATGAGACAGAACATGATCGTGTGCGTGCCTCGAGTAAACGAAAGGGACATTCGTTGCTAGGCCCGTACCAAGCTCGAGGCACGCACACGATCATGTTCTGTCTCATCGACACGGACGTGTGAACTGTAGTAGGCTTTTGTCTATACGTATAATTCTACACAATCAAATTTTGCAAGAACTTTAGCAGCTCATATCTCAATAACTATTTGTTTGCGACACATGTGGCTCCTTTCAAACATTTTCTCTTCTCGATGAGTAGAAAGCGTTGATGTAAAAAAAAACTTTAACAACAATTTCCTTTGTTACAAACAATTTTGAGACAAGTTTCTCTTACAAATGTCCACCGATCCAGAGGTGTAGATTCACCCCTAGGACGGATGACCATTACTTTTTATACACCCCGTACATATTCGTTTACATACTACGATACTACATTTTACGTGTACTTTTAGGGAAATCATGGTACTAACCTCCAGTCGCATTTGTCTTCAACGCATCCGACTGAATTTACGTTAGTCATGCTACGTAATAGAAAACGGAAACATGATGAAACGACAACGTCGCAGACAGATACTAGCAGCTCTCTCAACAATAATAATAACAAACGCACTAGAGAAAAGCTATTGGATAACTGTGTCAACTTAGTTACCGTTCACGGCCGACCCTTTAGTTTAATAAACGATACTGCATTTCAAGATATTATTAAAATGATACCGTCGATTTCACGTTCACCCATATCATCGCAAGAAGTACGAAATGCTGTAAAAATTAAGGCAAACTTGTTTAGAGATATGCTGAATAAAAAATTAAACGGCAAATTACTATCACTAAAAATAGATACTGCGACTTGCACGGATCGCTCATTTTTGGGGATCAATGTGCAATATCTAGATGGAGTAAAAATTGTTTAAAATACCTTAGCGGTAAAAGAAATATATAATAGTCATACCGCTGTAAATATACAGAGAATTTTAAAAGACGTACTCCTCGCTTATGGAATATCTGTAAAACAGATTTATTCAATAACAACCGATAACGGCTTCAACATGATCAAACTTGTAAGACTGGTAGAAAATGATCAAGAAGATTTCGAATGCTATGACATTGAAGACAACAGTGATAGCGAAAATTCAAACTCTTTGTCTATGGATGAACTACGCGGGACTCGAAATAACGAGGAATTTCAATTGTCATTATCAGATGACGAAGATACAATTTCAAATGAAAGGGATGAAACTATTGAAAAATACCGGGCTCGATCAGTACGATGTGCAGCTCATACATTGCAGCTAGCTGTGACAGACGTATTAAAGGATAGTGATATTGATGCAATAATAACCAACGCAAGGAGGGTTTGTAAGAAATTGCGGACACCAGTTTTCAAAAGCTTGTTAAAAGCACTGCAAAAGAAACTAGAGGGTTATTGTTGCTCGCTCGCTTCGCTCGCTCGCGAGTAGGGCTGTTTTTGCTTGCTCGCTTTGCGAGCTCGCGGATAGGACTGCTCTTGCGAAAGGGTTAGTGGTACGCATGGCTAGTAGTACCTATAGCTATTAATGTTTTTTTTTTTATTTGGTGTTTGACTCTCCACGAGCCACACAAAGAACTTCCCGATTCGTTAGTTGCAGTATATTATTATCATTATTAAGTGTACGTTTTAAGAAGATTATACGTTTTCAGGGAAATTCAATAGTTTTCTACTTATCAAATGTTTGCTATATGGCGTCGCATTAAACTAACATCGTATGCTCGTTGCTCGCTTGGTTCCTTGTTATAGCATACTAATGTTGCAAAATAAATTGTCTTAATTAGTTTTTCGCAAACGATACAACTCCTCATTATCCGGGTTTGCAGTATTGATCTTGGTTTTCTTCGATACTGTTAATTTAAATTGTCCCAAAATATATAAACCGCGCTCAATTTTGAAACTCTGCTCAGTGCTACATACAACATTTGTAAAGTTCGCCTTTCTGATTTTTTAAAATCCAAACATACTTTCTCGTATGTTTGTACCTGACTTTTATGAATCGTAATCGCTTCAGCAGGAACCACTGGAAATTGACTACGTGTGATTTGATATTTTTCCTCACTCGACATATTTACTTGATTCGATATTTTTATTATTGGTGTTAAATTTTGATCAATATTTGTGCATTTTTCATATAATCACGATAACGAGTTCTTACTTTCACTCCTACTCTGGCCAATTGAAAATCTAACCACAATATAGACGGAATTTTAGTATTTTCTTGAAAAGTATAATAAATTTTAATATTCCGCATGTGTGTGCTCCATTAACCAATCCGTTTTCAACATCAATGTTATTAATAATTATCATATAGTTTATATTAATTTTCAATTTAATCTCAGTTAATAATTCGTTTTGAACTGATTGTTTTTTTAAAGATTGTAATATAAATTTTTTTTTATACTTTCATCGATATTCTTTGAAAATGTATTCTCGGGAGTAGAGATGATTAACTCTCTTTTGCATTGGGATAATTTTCGATTATTGTAAGCGGAAACATCATCATAAGGAACAAAAAAAATTAAAAAATTTTTTTTTTTAATTTTTAAAAAATTGAAAAAAAAATTTTTTTGTAATTACGTTTGTTTCTTCGGTGGAAACTTTCCGTTCTCTCGTATAAATTGCATTGTTGAATGAACTTCTTTCGAAAAAACTAAAAAGACTAAAAAACTACTTGACCAAAATGGGCCAAAATCTAATCAGCTCTAAGTTACAGCGGGGCACATCGATTGCATCATTCATCATCCTGATCGCGTTGTTACTTTTTCTGAAAACGTTAACGAAAAATTTGATTACATAGAAACGGCCATACACACACACACACACACACACACACACACACACACATACGAACATTTTGCTGAAAATAGTCTAAAATGACTGCAATGACCATGAAACGTGAAGATCGGCTAAAAAATCGATTTTCGATTTTCGGGGTCATTACAATAACTTCCCTATAAAATCGGGAAGTTAAAAACCAATCATAGATTGTCCTACGCGTTGGCATTCTACATTAGACATGCTAGAACCCCTCTTGGAACTAAGAGAATGTTGCAATACAAGTAACGATCATTATTTGCATCCACTGACGTGGATAGAAATAGGCGACATAGTGCGTTCTTTGCTTCCAGCTCGCATCGCAACCAAAAGACTACAAGAGGAGCAACTTCTCATTGGGGATTTTTATAAAATATGGTCGCAATGCATATTGGAAACATCGACTATAAAAACTGAATTAGCAGAGAAACTCGTCACAGCCATGGAACTTCGAGAGAAGAATTTATTTGATAATGATGTTTTCTTGGCAGGTATGTATATTCCGTAATGTACAATTTAACATAGCTCTAAATCAATAGTATAACGTATTGTATAAGGCAATGGTCATCACGATGTTTTTTTCGTAGGTATGTTTCTCGATGTGCGGTTCAACATAGTATTGAATCAAGAGAAAATTGTGCGAGCTAAAACTCATCTTGCAAGTACTCGGGAACACAAACAAAAACTGCATAAAGAATGCAGATTATCATTTAATAACACACCAAGTACTTCAACTGCAGACGAAGATGAAGTTGACGTTGACGGTGTCGAAAAAATGTTACGAGCTTTAGAGCGTACTAGAAGCCGTAGTTGCGATAATCATACCGTACAGATTATGTATATATTGGGGAGATTCGAAGAGCATCCACGATTGGATTCTAAAAAGAAAATTTTGGATTTTTGGGATAACCAAAAATCCCAAATGCCAGAAAGTAGGATATATAGGCGGGTTCTGGATCACTTCCAAATTCAGGCGGTTCTGAGGAACTTTCCAATTCACGGGAGAGCGGTACCGCATTGCACAAGCATTACGTCATCTAGGCCAAGGACAAAGCTGTGGTTCTAATTCACTTCTCAATTCAGGCGGTTCTGAGGAACTTTCCAATTCACGGGAGAGCGGTACCGCATTGCACAAGCATTACGTCATCTAGGCCAAGGACAAAGCTGTTAGGCACCGCCCCCTTCTTTCTGACGTCATCTAGGCCAAGGACAGAGCTGCTGAGTCATCACTTAATGGTATTGCACAAGCATTACGTCATCTAGGCCAACGACAAAGCTGTTAGACACCGCCCCCTTCTTTCTGACGTCATCTAGGCCAAGGACAGATCTGCTGAGTCATCACTTAATGGTATTGCACAAGCATTACGTCATCTAGGCCAAGGACAAAGCTGTTAGGCACCGCCCCCTTCTTTCTGACGTCATCTAGGCCAAGGACAGAGTTTCTGAGTCATCACTTAATGGTATTGCACAAGCATTACGTCATCTAGGCCAAGGACAAAGCTGTTAGGCACCGCCCCCTTCTTTCTGACGTCATCTAGGCCAAGGACAGAGCTGCTGAGTCATCACTTAATGGTATTGCACAAGCATTACGTCATCTAGGCCAAGGACAAAGCTGTTAGGCACCGCCCCCTTCTTTCTGACGTCATCTAGGCCAAGGACAGAGCTGCTGAGTCATCACTTAATGGTATTGCACAAGCATTACGTCATCTAGGCCAAGGACAAAGCTGTTAGGCACCGCCCCCTTCTTTCTGACGTCATCTAGGCCAAGGACAGAGCTTCTGAGTCATCACTTAATGGTATTGCACAAGCATTACGTCATCTAAGCCAAGGACAAAGCTGTTAGGCACCGCCCCCTTCTTTCTTACGTCATCTAGGCCAAGGACAGAGCTGCTGAGTCATCACTTAAAATTTTTTCGCGTGGAGGGGGGACAATCCCTCTGAAAGGTGATACTCCTTTGGTATTGCACAAGCGTTACGTCATCTAGGCCAAGGGCAAAGCTGTTAGGCACCGCCCCCTTCTTTCTTACGTCATCTAGGCCAAGGACAGAGCTGCTGAGTCATCACTTAAGGGGTGGTACCGCAGGGCGGTATTGCGCAAGCATATATTACATCATATTTTTTCGCGGGGAGGGGGACAATCCCTCTAAAAGATTATACTCCTTTGGTATTGCACAAGCATTACATCATCTAGGCCAAGGGCAAAGCTGTTAGGCACCGCCCCCATTCTTTCTTACGTCATTTAGGCCAAGGGCAGAGCTGCTGAGTCATCACCCTTATCTTTAAGGGTAGCAACGAATAAATAGGACACGATGGAATGTGAATTGTAGTCTTCGCAAACGTTCCATCGTTGCAAGCGTTTTATCGTGGTAAAAGTTATTCTCTTTGGTGTTGTTTCATGTAAGATCATTCATTGTTCCATACGTGACGGTTTTCGCATACTGTCCGTTAGACTTGTGGAATGAACGTATCGAGGAAAAAAGATGAAATGACAGCACCAACGTTGAAAATTTAGCTTGGCCTCACGTTATAAATTCATACTTGAGCGATCATTTCTCCATCGAGCTGAAAACATTGGTGGTACGTTTAATGCGAAACGACACAACGAGTCGTGTATGTTTCACTTACACGAAAAGATTTAGTCAAGTTGTGGCGCGATGGCCGGTGATCAATTCCCCGTCCGCGATATTGAACATCATCGAAACGGGCGAACATCGCATCGTTGGATGCAAAGTGTAATTATATTTTTGAGAACTGGAAATTTAACGAATGATATCAAATCAAAGTTGAAAGGAATATTTTGTTAACAACCGTGCGGTAGCAAGATAATTGAAACGTTGTTTTTTTTTAAACTTTTTTTATTTTTTTATTTAGATGAATCAAATTATGCAAATCCTGGACTTGGACGGATTCATGGTTGGCAAAAAATTTCTATGCGAAGAGTTGGCAATAATAAATATGCATGATGGTTCATTTGAAAAAGCCGATTTTAAACTGAACATGGATTTTTCCGATTTGTCATACGCAGACAGAAGAACTGTTACTTACATTAGAAATTACATACACGGAATTCCATTCAAGGATTTTGGACATGAAAAATACAGACAAGCAGATATATATGATGTGATAAAAAATTTTGTTTCTAATTATGAGAATCCTTTAGTTGCTTACAAAGGAGGATCGTTTGAAAAACAACTATTGCAACATTTAGGAATACAATCGGTAAATTTAGAAGTATTTGGTTGTCCAAAATATGAAGAATTAATAAATTATCCTGGATATAATGTTACTAATAATCATATATGTCAGCTTCACTGTTACTCATCGAAGCACAATCATTGTAGTTTAAGCAAAGTTATAACATTTCGCGAATGGCTCAATAAACATATTATATGAATTACGGACTATATTTATTATATGATGTCCTTCGCTCGGAAAATATCCCTACCAGACCAACCGCATGATTATCGTTTTGAATATGAGAGACTTCAGAGTTTTGACAACTGGGGATATAATGATATTGTCAATCCTAAAGATCTTGCCGCAGCAGGGTTTTTCTACATAGATTTGGAGGATTGGGTGAAGTGTTTCGAGTGTGGCTTACAACTGCATGAATGGGAAACAGAAGATGATCCGGTGATAGGACATAAAAAATGGTCGAGAAAATGTCAATTCATTCGCGGAAAAAGTTGTGGCAATGTACCGATTGGGGTGGACTCCGAAACGATTCAGCCACTACCACGCGGTAAAGACGAATGTGGATTATAATGTACTGTCTATCTTATACATGTTAAATAGTCAGTCTGCAAGTTGTTCGGGGGCTACCGTAGTAGTGTACCTATGGGGATTCTAACTCAGGAAGTGAATTTCCGTTGTCGTGAAATAGCGTTCGGCTCTGACGCGTGGCGCCATCTTGATTTCTTGCGGTTTTCCTTATCATTATCATTTCCTTATGATTTCCGACGCGCCTTGCGGTTTTCCTTATCGTTATCATTTCCGGTGCCGTCTTTGTTTCCTTATCTTTTTCCGCGTTTTATTATTCTGTAAATATTATGTAGGTCAATCTTTTGGGTGGGGGAACTTAGTTGCAATATTATGTGAAGCAATTTCCTTATCATGTTCGGTGAGGATTATATCATGTCTTTACGGGAAAGAGAGAGAGACTTTTATTTCTCTTAGGAGCATATGAATTTCCGTTGTCGTGAAATAGCGTTCGGCTCTGGCGCCATCTTGATTTCTTGCGGTTTTCCTTGATTTCCGACGCGCCTTGCGGTTTTCCTTATCGTTATCATTTCCGGTGTCGGCGCGTGCCGTCTTTGTTTCCTTATCTTTTTCCGCGTTTTATTATTCTATCTTTTTCCGCGTTTTATTATTCTGTAAATATTATGTAGGTCAATCTTTTGGGTGGGGAACACATTAGTATTCTTCATTAAATTTTTTCCGCGTTTTATTATTCTGTAAATATTATGTAGGTCAATCTTTTGGGTGGGGGAGGGGGGAACACGTTAGTATTCTTCATTAAATTTTTCCATGATATAGCGTGTCATCGACCTTGTTATTTCATGCGTGGTTATCATTATCTTTTGGGTGGGGATCATGTCCGAACACGTTTCGCATCCTGTCTTGCAAGGCATTGTTGTCTGTAAGACCACACGTATTTTTAAAGATTTTTTAAGTTGTAATATTATGTGGAACGATTTCCTTATCTATCACGTTTCCGTATTTTTTCAGTGGGGATTTACATTCTGCGCGATCGGGTTATCTGTAGGACCACATCCTTTGTATTTCAAGCTGTTTAAATATTGCGTGAAATAATGGGATGTGTAAAGAATGATGCGGTTCGCTAACGTGCCATCGTTGCAGGCGTTCGCTGCGACGAAGTTATTTGAATTCGGCATTCATACCGTTTTGCATCAGAATATTCTTGAACAATATTTTCGCGTTCTTTCGTGCAAGATTTACTGTGTTTTTCGTGAAAGATCGGTCATTGTCCCGTACGTGGCGGTTTCCATGTTTAGTCCGTTGGACTTGTTGAACGAAGTGCAGAAGGGGCGTATTGATATTTTAAACGTGTTTGTGTTTTTAAAACCTGAAGGACAGTTGGTGAGACATTTGAATATTGTGGTGCTTCGATACCGTAGAACCGATTATGTTCGTGTGGGGGAATGTCACCGTCGAGAATACGGTTTATCGGATTTGATTCCGCCATTTTTACCGTTGAAAAGACGTATACTTCATTTACGTATTTGATTCAACCTTTTTTTTTTTTAAAAAGAGAGAGATGCCTGTCCCAACGTTAAAAAGTTTGGCTTGGGTTCGCGTTATAAATTTGTATTTGGACGATAGTTTTCCCATTGAGCAGAAAACGTTGATAGTACGTTTAATGCGAAACGATGCAACGAGTCGCGTATGTTTCTTTTATACGAAAAGATTTAGTCAAGTCGTGGCGCGATGGCCCGCGATCGATTCGCCAGCAACGATACTGGATATCATCGAGACGGGCGAACGCCGCATCGTTGGATGCGAAGTGTAATTACGTTTTTGAGAACAGGAAATTTAACGGATGACATTAAATTGAAGTTGAAAAAATATTTTGTGCAACAAGATGATTCAAACGTTGAAAAAAATGTTAAGGTGTTTGACACGCATGTCGATGATGGTTAGAACTGTCGATGAGTATCGCGAATGGTCTCGCTCATACATCGAGTCTCTACAGTGCTGTATCAATTATCTAACATGTATGAAGGATGAATTGACGATGGGCGCGAGATCTAGTTTAGCATCGATCATGTGTCGCATGAAAAGTTTGAACGTTTCGTTGAGCTATAATATTTCACGGGTCGGTGGAGGTTTACGTGGTGTTGGTGCGAGAGCCTCGACGCTTCGTTGGGAGACTGTCGAGTCGGCGTTTAGCAATCGCATATCGACCGGTATCGTTATTAACATCGAACATATCGATCCGCGCAAATTTTTACAACACGCGAAACGGATGATTACGGGACGTGTCACGGAATTTTTGAACGCTCATTCGTCGTTGAAAGTGAACGTTAGGTTGGAGGCGGAATTTGTGCTGCGCGACGAGGTTTCGGTGAAAAGTTTCGGTACGCGAAACGTTGTGCTGTTTCGAACCAGTAATCTACGCCGATGGTACCTGAAGGACGTTGTGCCGCCGATTTTAGCATCGATGGAAGAGTTTCAAGAACGAGACAGCGGGTGGGCGTTATCGAAGATACTGCATCTGATAGTGAGCTGCAACAAATACCAGCCATTACAGGCCGGTTGCTGCGTTATCGTGCCTCGAAATATACAGTTGAAGAGAGCGATCGTGAACGTGATCAGCAACGATGAAGCATGCTTTTTTTGGGCGATAGTGGCGGGTCTCTATCCGGTAGAAAAAAATACATCACGTTTATCATCGTATCCTCGCTACCAGACGGTGCTTCGAACCGAAGGTTATACACTACCGATGCCGTTCAAAGACATTCGGAAATTCGAAAGAGAGAACGACATTTCCGTGAATGTGTTCGAATGGGTGGACAAGAGGTGTGTAACGCTTCATCTGACCGAGAAGAAACGGATGAGGCACGTCAACTTGTTGTTTCTACAGAATGAGGCGAAAACGCGCGGTCATTACGTGTGTATACGAAATTTGCCACGATTGGTTTCGTCGCAGCTTAGCAAGCATAAGTGTATGAAGTATATTTGCGATCGGTAAGATTGTTTTTTTAATTCTTGAAAGCAAAGAGAGAGAAATGTTTTTTTTCTTTCAGATGTTTACAATATTTCTACACGCTGGAGAAATTAAACGTTCATACGATCGATTGTGAACGGATGAACGATTGCGCTCTGTCACTTCCAGTATCGGAAGAAGATAAGTGGTTGCAGTTTAAGAACTATGTGCACAAAGAACAGGCGCCGTTCGTTATCTACGCCGATTTGGAATGTCTGTTGGAGAAGCAGGAAGGACAAGGTCGTGGAGCACGCTCGCTGTATCAGCATCACCACGCGTTCAGCATAGGTTATTACATGCATTGCCGCTACGACTCTTCTTTGTGCGAGTATCGAGCTTGTCGCAAGGAAGAGGGATGTGCCGCGTGGTTCGCTGCAAAGTTGCATGATATAAGCAATAAATTACAGCCGATATTCGACAAAACGGTACCTATGGACGAACTAACTGAAAGACAGGAGTTAAATTTTCAGACGGCTACGCATTGTCATGTGTGCGAGCAGCCGTTCAGCAGTTCCGACACAAAAGTACACGATCATTGTCATTTTATGGGAGCGTATCGCGGTCCGGCGCATATCGCGTGTAATTTAGGTTATCAATCTTCGTACGTGATACCGGTGGTCTTTCACAATTTGTCCGGCTACGATGCGCATTTCATTATTAAAGAATTAGCAAACACGTTCGAGGGTAAGATAGCTGTGTTGCCGTTGACAAAAGAGCGGTACATCTCGTTCACGAAAGTTGTTGCGAATAAAGATGAAAAGAGAAATTATGCAAAGTTGTTGAAGTTTCGATTTATCGATTCCTTCAAGTTCTTGAATTCGAGTTTGGACAAGTTATCATCGTATCTGGGCAAAAACAAATTACGCGTTGTACGAAATCAATTTGATCATCTCAACGTCGACGATTTCAATCTCTTGACTAGAAAAGGCGTCTTTCCGTACGACTATCTGGCGTCGTACGACAAATTAAACGACACGTGTTTGCCGTCGCGCGAGGCATTTTACAATCAGCTTTGCGACAGGGGGATATCGGACGCCGATTACGTTCACGCGAGCACGGTTTGGTCGCGTTTCGCTATAAAAACGTTGGGACAGTACAGCGATTTGTATTTGAAATTGGATGTGTTGTTATTGGCTGATGTTTTCGAAAATTTCCGCGACGACTGTCTCGAGAACTATAAACTCGATCCGGCGCATTATTACACGCTTCCCGGTTTCGCGTGGGACGTGATGCTGAAAATGACTAAGATCGAATTGGAGTTGTTCACGGACGTGGACATGCTTTTATTCGTGGAGCGAGGAATACGCGGCGGATTGAGCCAATGTTCTCAGAGATATGCGTGTGCAAACAACAAGTATTTACCAAAATATGACTCCAGCAAACCGTCAACCTATCTAATGTATTTCGACGTTAACAATTTATACGGTTGGGCTATGTCGCAACCTCTACCGTACAGAGACTTTCGATGGGTGGAGGACATAGAGAATTTCAACGTTGAATCCGTTCCAATCGACAGCCCTGTAGGATACATTTTGGAGGTTGATTTAGAGTATCCTAGTGAAATTCACGATGCTCACGCGGATCTACCGTTCTGTCCGAGTCACGACACGGCGGCCGACTCGAGCCGGCAGAGAAAGTTGATGGCAACGCTTCGCGATAAGGAGCGATACGTTCTGCACTATCGGTATTTACAGCAAAGTTTAAAGCATAACCTAAAATTGAAGAAAATTTATCGAATTCTAGAGTTTCAACAATCGCGATGGTTGCACGGCTATATCGATTTGAACACGAAATTACGCGCCGAGGCGACTAACGATTTTTCTAAAAATTTGTTTAAATTAATGAACAACGCTGTGTTTGGAAAAACAATGGAGAACGTTCGAAATCACGTGAACGTGAAATTGCTTTCCCGATGGGACGGTCGATACGGTGTCGAGCAATTGATAGCCAGACCAAATTTTCACAGTTGTACCGTGTTTTCGGAGGATTTCGTCGCGATACAGCTAAACAAGCTGTTACTCAAATTCCACAAACCCATCTACATAGGCATGTCCGTATTGGATATATCAAAAACTCATTTGTACAGCTTTCATTACGAGTACATGTATCCCAATTTCCAACAAAATTGCAAGATTTTGTACACGGACACGGACAGTCTGATATACGAGATCGCTTGCGACGATGTGTATGAGACGATGAAACGTGATATCCATCGATACGATACAAGTAATTATGTCGAGAACAACGCGTACGGCGTTCCGATCGCGAACAAAAAGATGCTGGGATTAATGAAGGATGAGAACGGGGGCAAAATTATGACTGAGTTCGTGGGGCTTCGCGCGAAAATGTATGCTACTCGCGTGCGCGACGACGATGATACCTGCCGCGAAACGAAAAAAATCAAAGGCATTAGGACAAACGCCACAGCCAGAGATATAAGTTTTGAAGACTATGTCGAGTGTCTTCATAATCATACGGAAAAGAGCATTAACAATAAACGTATAATGTCGGTACAGCATCGAGTGTATTCCATAGCTGAAATGAAATTAGCGTTAAGTCCGTACGACGATACACGGTATATCTGTGATAATTTGGTCACTACACTTCCTTGGGGACATTACAATATCGTTTCATTGCCATAAAAGGAAGTGTTGGGATGGAGATTGAAAAAAAACTTTGTTGACCGCTATCTGTAGCAAGGAAGTGGTATGTAGATTAATGGTTCTATAAAACAATGCAATCCGAGCGTCAGGCAGAATACTCGAGCAACCGCCACGAAAACGTTAACATCGTGAGAGAGTGAGACGGTGAAAAGTGTGGGTTTGAACGATGTTCAACCGTCGTCAGCTCGACAACTGTCAAAAAATTGACGAGTCTGTGAAAAGCCAAGATGATATGTAAGTAGAAAAAAGATATATAAAAAAAAAAAATGTGGAAGAAATTTAGAAAGATGTCTGAAAAATTAATCTGCTGTAGATATTCTCAACCAGAACCGATCGATTTGTCAACTAGTTCCCAATCACGTTCCGTACGGATTTTGTGTAGAAGATATTCCATAGCTGGGAATTATTTCAAATATTTGGAACTTGGCATACGGATCGGAGAGGACATTTATGCGGAGCTGGCTATCGGTGATAGCCGTGGAAATGAACTTCTATTTTCAATTAAAACATGGAGAGAGTTGCTGCGCGCGAAACCGATTATTCAAAGCAATATGGAGCGCATAAAACTTGGTGATAATTTGACCTTGGAAATGGTTAATCTGAATGGACGGGAGCTAATTAAAATAGCGAACTCAACCATAAATATATATATTACTGAGAAAACTATGTGTAACATATACAATTTAGAATTTTGTATAGATAGTATGTATATAGGATTAGTAGACAACGTTCCGGACGTTGCTGCAAAATTTGCCGATTTCGTTGTTATTTCAAAAAATGTTAGAGTAAAAAATTTTATCAAAACAATTGTCGAGAGCCGGTCTTTCGATCAAAACTCGCTAATAGATTGTGAACTGGTGACTTTGGGCGCCGAGGTTATAGCGCTAGAAGCGTCTAAGCGATGTTAATTTCGCGAGATTTTTTTTTAAAAAATGAAAAATGTAAAACTGATTCAACATCATGTCGTCCAGGTTAACAGTCTCGTTCTTTATCATACTTTTGCATCATCTGTTACTGGTCTGAGTTTAATCACGTGATCACCACCTTACTTGATATGCACAGACTAGGATTTTTGAAGGAATTGCTCTTAAGATTCGAGAACTGACCTCTAGATGACAGAATTTTAATTCTGTGATCACTGCATAAAATTGCTCTTAAGATTCGAGATCTGACCTGTTCATGGTAGAATTTTAATTATGTTATGACTGCATTATTTTGTCATCAAAACAATTCTCTGATCACATAATTAAAATTCTGCTATCTAGAGGTCAGTTCTCGAGTCTTAAGAGCAATTCCATGCAGTGATCACATAATTAAAATTCTGTCATGAACAGGTCAGTTCTCGAATCTTATTTTCAATCCTTTCAATATCCCGCTCTGTGCATATCAATTAACGTTGTGATCACGTGATTAAACTTGAGTCATGAAACAGATGATGTATGGTAAGATAGAGAGAGAGACTGTTATCCTGGACGTGATGTTTTGATTTTACATTATTTTATTCAAAATAAGAGTGTTACTGAAGTACATTATTTTAAAAATTTGTAATGCATATGTATACTGAAGATTAGGCACACATGTAAAACTGATCGAACACAATCTTCTCCGGGAACATTACCTTACACCACTCTCTCACTATAGATTATCTGTTTTTGTCAGGAGTTTAATCACGTGAGCGCCGCTTGATTCGATATCCAGAGACTGAGGAATTGGAGGAATTGTTGGTCGGATTCGAGAACCAATCTTTGAGTGCTAACTCCACCTTATTTGATATCCTCAGACGTGGGATCTGGAGGAGTTGTTAGTGAGATTGGAGAACGAACCTCTGCATGACTCGAGTTTAATTCTGTGATCACCGCATTATTTTGTCATCAAAACAATTCTCTGATCACATAATTAAATTGTGCTATGAACAGGTCTCATTCTCAAATCTCACTAACAATTCCTCCAGATACCACGTCGATGAATATCAAAATAAGGTGTAGTTATGACTCAGAGATTGGTTCTCCCATCTACCAACAATTCCTTCAACTCTCCAGTCTGGATATCAAATAATGCTGCGATCACGTGATTAAACTCGAGTCATGAAACAGATAATCTATAGTGAGAGATTGGCGCAGGGCTGTGTTCCCAGAGAAAATTGTGTTCGATCAGTTTTATATCATTTAATAGAATAAATTGGTGTTACTGAAGAATGTTGAAAAATGTAAGAGTGTTACTGAATGCATATGTATACTGAAGATTAGGCACACATGTAAAACTGATCGAACACGATCTTCTTAGGAAACACTACCTTTCCTCTGTCTCACTTAGATAACCTGTTTTTGGCAGGAGTTTAATCACGTGATCGCCGCTTGATTTGATATCCACAGACACCTTATTTGATATACACAGACGTGGGATCTGGAGGAGTTGCTTTTTAAGATTCGAGAACGAACCTCTACATGGCTCGAGTTTAATTCTGCGATCACCGCATTATTTTGTCATCAAAACAATTCTCTGATCACATAATTAAATTGTGCTATGAACAGGTCTCATTCTCAACAAATCTCACTAACAATTCCTCCAGATCCCGCGTCGATGAATATCAAATAAGGTGTCTGTGGGATATTAAATAATGCTGTGATCACGTGATTAAACTCGAGTCATGAAACAGATGATCTAAAGTGATACAGGGAAAGGCTGTGTTACCTACGAAAATCGTGTTCGATCAGTTTGATATCATTGAAAAAAATGTAAGAGTGTTACTGAAGAATAGATCAGTTTTATATCATTTAATAGAATAAATGTATAAGAGTGTTACTGAAGAAGAAGAATGTTGAAAAATGTAAGAGTGTTACTGAAGAATACGTTAAAATAAAAAAAATTTATTATTGTATAAGAATTTCCTCTCTCTCTTTCAGGTCAGGGAAAAAAATTGAAGAATACGTTTTACACATTATTTATTAATAAAAATTACATGAAAAGATCTTTTATAAAAAAGTAGAAATCATATTTGAAGTTTTAAACTATAGCAGTTTTAGATATCCACGAATTATGCGACGCGTCCAACCCTAACCATTTTACATATATTTTATTTCCTTTTCTGCGCAATATTTTTTCAATTAAATATACGTCGGGGTATTTAGCCGCGTGTATCTCGTGTTCATAAAATCCGCCGGCGATAGGATTGTCCTTTGAATCGATCAAGAGGTACGTGACAGGATTCGTTCGTTTCACCGTGATGATCTTAAATATTTCCGTCGACCAGTTCGGCGTGTATCCTTTGTCGAACAGAGTTTTGAATTTGCTGACGCGCACGCGATCGCCCACCTTGAATTTGGCGGGACCGGCAATCTTCACGTTGCTGTACACGGTGGACAGAAGATGCTCAGCATTTTTACGGTTCACATCCGCGGGGCGCATACGGGTGGTACGGTGTTTTCGATTATTGTAGTCCTCGATCAGCGTGGGAAGCGCATCGATCCAACGATATTTTCCGCTCAACGAGAAATATTTCCACATGCTGTTCTTCAACGTGCGGTTGAAACGTTCTACGACGGAAGCTTTCATAGCGCTGAAGGTCGAGTAATGACGGATGTTGTGGTTTCTCAGATATTCTTGGAACTGTGCGTTGTAGAATTCCTTGCCCATGTCGGTCTGCAAGTTGTTCGGAGCTCTGCCATCCTTCTTCAACGCGGACGCGAAAGCTTTACACACATCGCTCGCATTTTTACTCTTCAAAGGAACCGCCCACGCGTATTTGCTAAACACATCGATTATCGTAAGAATGTATCGATGTCCCCGATTATCTCGCGCATATTGCTGAACTTCGACGATATCAGCTTGCCAAAGATCATCGAATCCTCGCACGATCACCCGTCTACGCGGGAAGAAACGTCTCGCCGGGGCGTGCAGCTCTTCTACCAATTTCACTTTTTCTTTACTCATCGCCGATTAGTCTCTTTTCAATCGATTCTTTCCAGTCCTCGAAGCGTCGATGCACTCGACTATCTAGCTCGTCGAAAGCTGCGCGTATCATTTCTTGTTGCTGCTCCTCGATACGTCGCATTTGCACATATATTTCTTCGAATTTCTCGTTTAAACTTTTCTTGAAATCTTCAAATTTCCCAGTTATATTTCCCTCTCC
Organism: Lasioglossum baleicum; assembly: GCF_051020765.1. Taxonomy (NCBI): domain Eukaryota; kingdom Metazoa; phylum Arthropoda; class Insecta; order Hymenoptera; family Halictidae; genus Lasioglossum; species Lasioglossum baleicum. Next base: position 2,839,184 of record NC_134929.1, on the reverse strand, counting down.
CGTCAGCTCGACCAATCTCTTGTGCATGCTCTCTCTATGCATTTCAAATCTCTTATCCAATTCCTGACCGGTTTCATAACCGCCAGTTGCGAATTTTTGTTGCATATCCGCCACATTGTTTTCAAGAAGCATCAACTTTCCCTGGCTCAACTTGTCCGCGTTCACCGTGCCGATTTTATGTTCCACGGCTGAAAGTCTATCGCTGAGTTTATCGGAAAATTTCGCAACAGCGTCCAATTTTTCATGATCCACCCTCTGCTCGTACTTCAATACTTCGATCAACCTGTCCTCGAGCTCGATAAATTTTTCACGGAGAATTCCACCATAATTATGCTCTATCTTCGTTTCAAACTCCGACAGCTTTTCTTGATTCTGTTGCATGCATTCCTCAATGTCTTTCAGTTTCGCCACCATCGATTTATCGGCGAGCTCGTTGTCCGTTACGATTTCATGGATGTGCTCGATCTTGTCTCGCGTGTCGTGAATATCCTCGGCGCTCTTATTAAATTCGTCTGCAAACACTTTTCTCAACAAATCGATCGTCTTATCGACGTAGAGTTTCGTTGCCGAATCGTTCTCGTCGGTTGGTGTCCCCAAATTTTTAATACGTTGAGATTTCGCATCGAAAAATTCGTTGTTGCTAGCCATCGCTTTGCTGCTGGCGACAAGATCATCCACGTAGCCTTTCGTTGCCGCGTCAGTCTTCTTAGCGGGGGCTTTCACATTTTGGATAGATAGAAACTCCGCATCGAAGTACGCGTCTTTTTTATCCGTCATGATCACAGCGTGTTTACGTATCGAGCTTAAAAGATCCAACAACAATCTATTGAACGGGATGGGATTGTTCGCTTCCTTGCAATCGAAATTCCGTTCTTCCTTGCCGATATTCGACGTAACGTCCCGAATAACTTTTCTTATAAGTTCGTAGGATGATTTGTTAATGCTCATCGTGATGAGATAGAGAGAGAGAGAGTACGACGTTTCCTTCTTGAATTGCCACCACGCAATGACATGATTCTCACTCTCTCTCTCGCTCCTTCTAGGGAGGTGGTGGTGGGGAGATGCCATTGTTATATTTTAGAACTTTCTTAGAAATCTTGAAATGAGACCTGGGAGGGGGAACCTCTGATCTAGACTTACCACACAGTACTTGTTCTCGCTACCTAGATATGGAATCGAGCTCTCACTGCTTTGTCCAGTTTCTTCGTGATTTCTGACCTAAACGTTTCGTTAGAGGTTTTCAGGTCTTTGTCCAGTTTCTTCGTGATCTCGGACCTCAATGTTTCTTCCGATGTTTTCAGGTCTTTGCCCAGTTTCTGCACGATCTGGGACCTCAACGTTTCGTTAGATGTTTTCAGGTCTTTGCTCAGTTTCTCCACGATTTCGGACCTTAACGTTTTTAGTTGTTTGTTCAGTTTCTCCATGATCTCGGACTTCAACGTTCCTTCGGATGTTTTCAGTTTTTTGTCCAGTCTCATCACATTGTCCAACACGTATATTTCCACCTTTGATTTAACATATTCGTCACCGCGTTTTACAATGTCATCGACGTACGATTTGGTCGTCGCGTGATCGTTTGCGGTGGGATACGCCACACGCTCGATCCCAGCTCCATTCGCATCCTACAAATTAGCGTTGTTCAAACATATTGCGTTATCGTGTACATATTTTTGTAACGAATAGAAAGGAACATCCAACTTTCGCTTGTTCGTTTCACGAAACGATGTACCAAATTTGTTGACATACATTTTTTTAGACTTCTTCGACCGCCTGATATGCTGTTTCCTGCGAAATACCTTATCTCTTGCTACCTTGTGGTTTTCCTACCGTCACCAACTCGTACAACTGCTTTTCGATCCGTAGTATTTGTTGATATATCTCGTCCAGTTTCGTCTCCAGATGATGAAATCTCAGGTTCCAGTTTTCACCGTCGTCTTCTCCTCCCGAGGATATCGTTTGATTCGTTTCGCAGCAATTCAAACGAACGCGCATTTTATCCAGCCGCAACAATGCCACAATTTTATCGACTGACATGTCGTCAACTCGTAAACTTTAATTTATAATTAAACCAGCCTCGCGAAGTTCCTCGATTATCGACATTATTTCGTTGTTATGCCCCGAATGGCCAGCGTTCCTCGAAGCCGTCAACAATCTCAGACGATCGACGAGTTCGTTCGGATCGTCCCAATGCACGTAATCGATTGGATGGTCGGTCACGCGCATAAAAGTTGGAAGCTGAATACCCCTTCCACTTGGCGACGAAAACAACGGTTTTATAATTTTTCTATACTTGAAACCTTTGTTTCCCATTATCTGATTCCCGCGTCGATGCGCTTGTGTAATAACGAGAATTCTTTTGTACGCGTTCTTATCATCCTCGGTGCACGCCTGCTCGTCGGGTACTTTATTGAATATCAATTCGTAAAGACCGCGAGTCCCTCTGTACCGTAGCCCTCTAATGATGATATCATCGTTGTTGGCCACCTCAAACGTTGAATTTCCCAGCATCAGCTTATCGTCCTGCAGATATACTCCGTACACGTTGTCGGAATTTTTCGTTGGGCCGGTAAAAAATTTTTGTAAATATTCGCGCGCCAAAGGTCCGAAATTCTCGGATAGCTGTTGATTTTCCTCGTGATGAATTTCAGGATTTTCAAAAATATTACGCATAGAAGATTCCAAAGATGGAGTGCGCGGTGATTGGAAGGTATCCTCCTCCTCCTGTCGCGGTACCATCATCGGCTCGTCGTCATCGTCGTCGTCGTCGTCGTCAACATATATATTTCTCGAACTGACTTTGTCATTCTTTTTCTTCTTTATTCTTCTTCTTTTTTTCATAATGGACGACGGCGTTCCCTTAATATCCGAGAATCTTCTTTTTTTTCGCAATGGAGACTCCTTAATGTCGTCGAACACGTTGTCGTCGTCGCTCGGTTCGGCGGTAGCTGTATTTTTAACTAACTGTTTCAACGGTTCGACGATCGGTTGTAAATTTGCTTGCAAATTCTCCTGGGTAGCCATTTTCCCAACTTTCAACGCTAAATACTTTTTCCGTATGGTATCGCTGGTCTTCGCTATTTCGTTCGCGATCGAAGCTCGCAGCTTCTTCTCCTTCGACGGCATATCGGAACTCCTCTTCTTCTCCTTCGACGACATATCGGAGCTCCTCTTCTTCGATGACATATCGGAGATGTGACTCCAACGGCTCTTATCGAGCAAATGTGTCCGTTACAGTACGACAAACTCGTTAAATCCGCGTCTGTAACGACCTCGACTGACAGGACTGTCTTTATCGATTACGAGAAATCCATACCTCTTTCGCCAACAATTCATGCATAACGCGCTAAACGTTTCGAACGGCATATCGGTATTTACATGATCCTGATGAACGTGTCGCAGGTTCATGGCATCTTGTTTAAACAGAATCAGCAGATTAGCATTGTCGCGAATTAAATGTTTAGGTATTCTCGCATACGACTGTCCCAGGTAAAAGCAATCGACGTGCGAATGTCTACCCATCGCGAAATATTCTCGCATGATATCTTGCTCATCGCACGCCACATCGTCGAAGATGAATATCGAATCGGGCCGTGCTTCTGCGGGAGGGATTACGTCAACGTTGTCAGCAAACGCGAAGTAGCCCACATCCTTCCCCACGGATGAGAACAGTCTGCTCAAGTATTGGTATTTTGGCTGGCGCAACGATTTCGAGTACACGTATACATTGGCGAATCGTAATCCGTTCGCGCTCTCCAACAGGCTAATCATAACGTTCGTTTTACCACATCCTGACGGACCGCTTATCACACATCGTACATTACCGGGTAACAATGATCCATGTTTTCGCATCGCCTCGGAGTGATCGTCGAACGCGCGACGCGTCGGAACACGAATATCCAAAGATTGCTTTACGAAACGCATGCTTCGATTGATTCGATGGGTGGTGGGTAGTATTTATACGAGAGCTCGAACATTGTTGGTATCAGTCCCCCTCCGACCCCCGTGAAAAAAGGATTCGTGTTCTTTTTTTTAAAAACAGTTTATGCCGCGCCTCGGTAAGGGGCTTTTAAACAGAGCTGTAAACGCGTTACCGTTCGAATTGCATATACCTAGTTATCAATTCTGCGGTCCTGGTACGAAACTGCGTGCACGATTAGCCCGTGGGGACCGTGGAATAAATCCGTTGGACGCTGCCTGTCGCGAGCACGACATAGCGTATTCGCTGCACAAGGATCTGGGTGATCGTCACGTGGCCGACAATATTTTGGCGGATCGAGTGCTACAGCGCATAAAGTCCGGAGACGCTTCGTTCGGAGAGAAGGTGTCTGCGGCTGCTGTGTTGGCAGCCATGAAAGCTAAAACGAAATTAGGCATGGGCCTAAAGAAACGCGAGAAAAGGCGAAAAAAACGAATTCTCCCAATCGCCAAACGCGGTGGTTTTCTACCGCTGCTGTTGCCCGCTTTGTCAGCTATCGGAGCATTGACGGGCGGCGCCGCGGGAGTAGTAAAAGCTATAAACGCCGCGAAAGCCGCGAAGAAACAATTGCAAGAAGCCGAGCGACACAATCGCACCATGGAGGGTCGCGGGTTACGTCTCGCGCCGTATACGCGTGGAGAAGGCTTGAGGAAGGTTAAGAGAAAAAAAAAAAAAAGAAAGACAACACGACGACGGACGTCGAATTGACGACAGCGTGTGAAAGATTACCACATTTTCGCGGGGTTTTTATGCGTGACAATTTGCCGGAACGCGCATGGGTAAACGAGCGAGGTATCGTCAATCTAGATAATAGTCGCGGACCCGGAACGCACTGGGTTGCATACATAAAACACGGCTCGCGTGTCAAATACTTCGATAGTTTTGGGAATCTTCGCCCGCCGGTCGAGTTGATTCGCTACTTTGGCGCGAACGCGACAATCTCGTATAATCACAGACGTTTTCAAAACTACGACGAAAGCGTGTGCGGACAACTGTGTGTGAAATTTCTCCGCGAGTCGTAAAGATGCAAAGGTCATTCACGTTCACGTTGTCGGGAAGAAGCAGCATTCTGTCGTCTCAGCACATTCCACCTATAAATCTGGACAACGACGAATACGAGCTGGGATTGCTCGATTTGCAAACTTATTACACGATACCGAACATCAGCGCTAGCATCGGTAACAATCTATTCTACTTCGGCGACAGAGACGAAGAGATCATCATCCCCGACGGCTCGTACGAATTGGAAGCGATAAACGCGTACTTGAGGCATGAAATACGCACGCGATATCCTCTCAAAGATGCCGATAATGAATATCCGCTGGTCCTGCAGGCTAACAACAACACCATGAAAAGCGAAATTATCAGCAAGTTTCGGATAAACTTTGCGAAGCCTCACAGCGTGGGGTCCATTCTGGGATTTTCCGCGAACCGCGTTTTATCGCCGAACACGTGGCACGCATCCAACGCGCCTGTGAATATCATTAACGTGAACATCATTCGAGTAGAATGTAACGTAACCACCGGATCGTACGACAACGGCAAACTCGTTCACACGATACATGAGTTCGCGCCCAAGGTACCGCCGGGGTATAAATTGTCCGAAACGCCCACGCGAGTCATTTACCTTCCAATCGTTGTGCGAGCAATCGATGATTTAACGATTCGCATCGTGGACCAAGCCGGACGTTTGATCGATTTTCGCGGTGAAGAAATCACGGTACGACTACACATGCGACGAAGCAATGTTAATTCATAACAATACGACCTTGAAGAAGAACACATCAATTCATAAGAAACCAAACGAGTGTAAAAAACTGACCGCGAGAAACGCAGAGTATCTGAAATCTTTGGGATTCGTTGTTAAAAACAAGTGAAAGAGGAAAAAAGTGTTTTTTTCACCATGTTCGAGGACATTTTGAGCATCTCCGAAGCGCCGATCTTCGACAATCGAATAACGAAGATCGAGCTGCACACATACAATCCATATGCCAACACAACGTTTGAAAACAACGATGAGATACGCATACCAATTCAACAGCAAGACTTGTACACGCTCCCGTGCAGAAGCTTCCTATACGTCGAGGGAAAACTTAGTTTGCCTGGGAAACTTGAATTACCAGCGGGATCAACAATCGAATCGGCGGCTCTCGATAACAATGCCGTTGCGTTTATGTTCGAGGAAATACGCTACGAATTGAACGGCGTTGAAATCGATCGGTCCAGAAATCCTGGTACTACAACGACTCTGAAGAACTACGTGAGCCTGTCCACGACGAGAAGCAGCGCGTTATCCAACGCGGGCTGGACGCATAACACCGAGGCGCAGAGGAAAACCGCGACAACCACAGCGGCGATAAACTTCAACTTTTGCATACCTATGAGCATGTTATTGGGCTTCTGCGAAGACTACAAACGCGTTGTAATAAACGCCCGCCACGAATTGATTTTAATTCGCTCGCGTACCAACACAAACGCGTTGTACAGTTCTTCCGAAAATGCGAAACCCGTTCTGGATCTATACAAAATTCAATGGCGAATGCCACACGTCACGTTGGATGAAATAAATAAGCTGTCGATGTTACGTATTCTGGGCAACGACAAGCCGATCGATATGAGCTTTCGATCATGGGAACTGTACGAGTATCCTCTGCTCCAGGCGACTACGAAGCACACATGGGCCATAAAAACAGCTCCGCAAATGGAAAAACCGCGATACGTGATATTCGCTTTACAAACCGCGCGAAAGAATAATTTAACGAAAACAGCTACGCATTTCGATCATTGCGCATTAGCCAATATTCGGCTCTACTTGAATTCGGAAACCTATCCGTACGATGATCTAAATGTTGATTTCGAAAAAGACAAATACGCGCTGCTCTACGATATGTATACAAAATTCCAAGAATCATACTATGGAAACGGCGAGGCGCTACTCAACGTCATAGATTTCCTGAAATACGGTCCATTCATCGTTCTCGATTGTTCTCGGCAAAACGAAGCGCTGAAAAATGCCACGATCGACGTGCGAATCGAATTCGAATGTCGAGCCAACATTGCCCCCTCGACAACCGCATACTGCTTGATGATACACGACTGCATCGTGGAGTACAATCCATTGACGAACATTGTGCGAAAAATTATTTAAACTACCGTTAACAATATTTTAATCGAATAAATGTGAAAATGAATCTTTTAATAAATAAACAATGGAAAAACATCTTTTTATTAATCGAATAAACAAAAAATCTCCTCCATATTTATTTTCACACCGATAAGTATAGTGGTGGGGGTATTATATATACTATAGATGACTCTCTCCCACAGTCGTCGTTATTCAGCGAACGTGTGATCTTCGCTCCATTTCACGGTAAGTACAATTTTTATTTTATACAGAAATCAATCATTGGTTAGAAAACATTTTTTATTTAGATGGCTCAAATCACCCAAATCATTGACATGGATGGATTCATTGTCGAGAGAAAATTTTTATGCAAAGAATTAGCCATTATCAATGTTTACGACGGCTCGTTCGAACTCGCTGAATTTCGTTTGGGAATAAACTTTCATCGTTTATCAGATGCTGACAAAAAGTCGACACGGTACGTAAGCAATTTTGTACACGGGATTCCATTTATCGATTTCGGCTATGAAAAATATCAACAGAACGACGTGTTCGATGTTATACGCAATTTTGTGCGCGATCACGCGAATCCCGTCGTAGCGTACAAAGGTGGGTGTTTCGAGAGAGACATCCTTCGAAAATTAGAAATAAACTCGATAAATTTGGAAAATTTAGGATGTCCAAAATACGATGTATTAGTCCACGATCCCATGTACCGAACTGCTCACGTACCGTGTAAACTTCACTGTTGGACAAAACGCTCTTCAAAACCGTACCATTGCTGTCTGCGCGAAGTGCAAACATTTCGAGCATGGCTAAACAATTATATAAAAAAAACGTAACTCACTTCTTTCACCCAGCGTTTTAAAAAAAAAAAATGATTGAGATACCGGACCCCACACCTGATTTGCGTCTCGAGCGCGACAGACTCCAAACTTTCCGTTCATGGCGTTATTCACACATCGTCAAACCTGAAGACCTCGCAGCCGCAGGATTTTTCTCCTTGTGCGACGAAGATCTCGTCAAATGCTTCGAATGTGGTATAATGCTGCATCGATGGAAAGATGGCGACGTTCCCATGAATGAGCACCGCATCTGGTCCAGATGCTGCGGATACGTTCACGGGGCGAACTGTGGTAACGTACCGATCGGAGCTAACCCTAGCGCAATAACGCCACAACCGAGAGGGATAGACGTGTGCGGATACCAGGTAAAAAAAAATTTTTTAAAAAGAAAATTAATTAAGAAATGTTTTTATAAATTAAAAAAATATTTATTTAGGAAGACACCCAGAAACCACGTATGCACAGATTTTTGAGAGAAATGCAGCAGCAAACTAGCAGTCCGGACCACTGAAAGAAAAAAACATTATTTTTAATATTTAATCTTGTATTGTAAAAAAAAATAAATAATACTTGCCACTCAAATAACGTTGCAATTGATGTAACGAACTCCCCATCCCACTCCTCCACCTCCTCGCGACAGCGACGCATATTTAATCGCCAACCGCGAATAAACTCGCACCGTTCGTAGTTTGTATCAAATGTCTGTAAGATAAACGTACAGTGTAAATTTTGTTTGAAAAATATATTTCACGATAACACAGTGATGAACACACGATACTTACCAGCACGCTCAACAGCTCGTTTAATGACAGATTTTTGTCAACGACCACGAAACGTGGCTCTCGTGGCACCATTATACTCAACATGATTGCAAACTGGAAATGCATTTGACCGTCGCCTCCTTTTAAACACCGGTAGAAAACGCGAGATTAAATGAGGAAGGAAATGCAAAACCATAAGAGAAAGATTGTTACAATAGGACCTTTCTCACTGTTTTATGAAACAGCGCGATAATTACGTCTTGCAGCTGCACAAAACAGCGGTTTAGATTTTAAGCATAATTAAAAACGCAAGATTAAATGCTGAAGTAAAACCATAAGAGAGATCGCTACAATAAAACCTCTCTCTGTTTTTTGATAAAACAGAGCTATAATTGCATCGAATCTCTCTCTTACAGTTTTTAACTTGGTAGAAAATAATCAGAGGATACCTCTTCTACAATCATATACTCCTAAGAGAAGAAAAGTCTATACCAATTCTGGACCAGGGTGGTTCCCCCGGCTTTATTATTCTCACAATAGAAATACCTCTTCTACAATCATATGCTCCTAAGAGAAATAAAAGTCTCTCTCTCTTTCCCGTAAAGACATGATATAATCCTCACCGAACATGATAAGGAAATTGCTTCACATAATATTGCAACTAATTAGGTCCGGAAAAGATAAGGAAAACCACAAGGACGATGACCCCATCAATCGATCCTTGCAAGACACGATGTGTTCCCCCACCCAAAAGATTGACCTACATAATATTTACAGAATAATAAAACGCGGAAAAAGATAAGGAAACAAAGACGGCACCGGAAATGATAACGATAAGGAAAACCGCAAGGCGCGTCGGAAATCATAAGGAAATGATAATGATAAGGAAAACCGCAAGAAATCAAGATGGCGCTATTTCACGACAACGGAAATTCACTTCCTGAGTTAGAATCCCCATAGGTACACTACTTACCGTCCTTCTTCAATGCTGACACGAAAGCTTTGCACACGTCGCTCGCATTTTTTACTCTTCATTAAAATAAAATTATTTGAGAATATCTCTTTTGTATTTTTTTTTATTACAACATTACATACAATTCCTACAGAAAAATGAAATTGAAGCAGAATTATCGCAATATAAAGTATAGTCGTTTAGAAAAAATTAATTATCATAATTAAAATACGAATAGAAAAAATATAATTAAAGTATATTCGTTTTAGCTATCCACGAATTATGTGATGCGTCCATTCCCAGCCATTTTACATATACTTTATTTCCTTTTCTGCGTAATATTTTTTCAACTAAGTATATGTCAGAATATTTTACCGCGCGTATCTCATGTTCATAAAATCCTCCGGCAATAGACCGAGCATATTTTTTGCAAAGTCAGCATATTTTTCAGGGGACTTGGTTTCATGTTTCGCGATACCCCCTTCTTTCTTGCGTCATCTAGATCAAGGCATACCTTAGAGTGGAATAGTTGCTGAGTCATCATACCCCTTATCTTTAAGGGGTATCATATTTCGAAACATGTTCGAACGTGTTTCGCGGTACTCCCCTTTCTTTCAAGCATTACATCATCTAGGTTAAGGGCATACCATAGAGCGGAATAGTTGCTGAGTCATCACCCTTATCTTTAAGGGTATCATATTTCGAAACTCGTACACGTTTCTAAGAGCGGTATTGCACAAGCATATATTGCATCATATTTTTTTCTAAAAAATTAGACCGATTTTGCAAAGTCAACATATTTTTCAGGGGACACGTGCACTTGGTTCACCTTGAAACGTGTTTCGCGGTACCCCTCCCCCTTTCTTTCAAGCATTGCGTCATATTTTTTTCTAGGAAGAGTGAAGGGATACATGTTTTAAAAGAGTGTGTGTCGTCGATGCCGAGTATCAAAATGTTTGTCAAGTGCAGTGGATGGGGCTTTCCCCCATCATAGAAGTTATCAAAATGTTATGTTCGGTAACATAATCCCCTGACAATCTGATTGAACTGAGCCATATAAAGGGTTATCGAAACTGTCAGGAATCTTAGAAATCAAACTTCTACCCCCACTGAAAAAAATGTACATCGTATACCGAAGATTGAACGTATGTTCTTCAAAATTTTAAAAAAATTTCTTTGCGTTTCTCAAATATTTTGTAGTCAACGATGGTCCTTCGGGCAAGCTCGCGCATGTTTTCAGATAATTTAAAAAATTTTTTTCAGATTTTACAAATCTCTCTCTCTCTCTCTCTTTCAACCCCGTACTTGTATTGAATAAACCATCCGAAGTTCATTATTTTTTATATCAAAATAATATTGAATAAACCATTATTTATATTACTACTTACTATTTTGCTTACTACTTACTACTACTATACATTATTACTATTATTTATTGAATAAACACAAAATTATTTGGAAGGTCTCATTTTTTTTTTTATTTAGAACTATCTTCCTCCTCCTACTATTACAATTCAACTCGTGTAAAACGGCTGGAAATGGATGCGTTGTAGATATATTCTTAATTTATTCGATAAATACTCATCCTAGCGCTTTGATACTTGATATTTATTGTTAAAATAAAAGAAAGAGACGCGAACAGTAGCCGCCGCTGGTTCAAAGGCCTACGTTGTCGCTGTTCTTCGTTACCTTCGAAATTACAGTAATAATATCATCCACTCTCCATACAGCGAGATATTTTTTTACATTAGTGGTAGGGATTCTTCATTATTCTTTGTTTCCTGCGAACAGACAGTTATATATCATGTTATATATACTTTAGTGTATTTCTTTCTTTGAAAAAATTTTATTTACCTTCGAGCGACGATTCTTTGACGAATCCGCAGACGTCCATACCGCGCGGGTTTGGCGGGATTGTATCGGGATCGACTCCGATCGGTACGTTGCCGCAGTTCGCCTCGCAAACGTATCCGCAGGATCTCGACCAGGCGTGATGCTCCTTCATGGGATCGTCGTCCTCTTCCCATCGAGTCAGCTGTATGCCGCATTCAAAACATTCGACGAAATCCTCATCACCCAGATGGAAAAATCCTGCGATGGCGAGTTTTTCAGGCTGAACGATGTGCGAGTAACGCCAGTTGCGGAAACTTTGGAGTCTGTCGCGCTCGAGACGATAATCGGGTGCTGCTGTGGGATTCTGATCGGTTGTTGCTACGGCTGCAGAATCCATCTCTGATTTCGCAATCATTATGAAAACACTATGCGGAAAGTAAAAAGAGTTGTTGTGTTTTTTGGCGTGGAAAAAATTCAAAGTTGCGTTTTATAACTGATACTTTGCATGTTTTTTATAATTGTTAACCCATGCTTGAAATGTTTGCACTTCGCGCAGACAGCAATGGTATGTAGCGTTATTTGTTGGTCGCCAACAGTGAAGTCGACACGGTTCACCGTTGACAATTTCATACACGGGATCACGAACTAGTACATCATATTTCGGACAGTTGAAATCTTCTAAATTTATGGAGTTTATTTTCATTTTCCGAAGGATGTCTCTCTCGAAACATCCTCCTTTGTATGCTACGACGGGATTCGCGTAATCACGCACAAAACTTTGTATAATTTTGAATATATCATTCTGTTGATATTTTTCATAGCCGAAATCTTTAAATGGAATCCCGTGTATGAAGTTGCTGACATACCATGCAGACTTTCTGTCGGCGTCGGATAAACAATGAAAGTTCTTCCCTAAGCGAAATTCAGAGAGTTCGAACGAGCCGTCGTGACAAACATCGATAATGGCCAATTCTTTGCATATAAAATTTTTTTCTACAATGAATCCGTCCATGTCAATGATTTGAGTGATTCGATCCATCTACATAAAGAAAGTTTTTTTATCAAATTTTCAATCACTTACTAATTTTTTATACTCACCGTTGAAGAAAAGGATGGGATGATAAAAAACACACGATGTAACTCCGTATAGCGACCGTGATTTTCAACGTTTGTTATGATATAACTTCGTACAACGACTGTGACGAGCAATTTATAATGTATACCCCTACCACTAATTCAAAAATCTATGGGGAGGGGATGATATTATTACTGTATTTTTTCTTTTTAATAAATATGAGTTTAATTGTATGAGTGGGGGGAGGAGGATTGTTTTTAAATAAAAACAAATATCTTTCTCGTAATTTTTTATTTGATAAAGTATATATTTTTATCTGCATAAGCGGTTTAAGTAATTTTTTCGAACAATGTTTGTCAATTCATGCTGCAACCAAAGTATACGTGGACACGCTTAACGCGAAGCTTGAATCCGTGATCGTGAAAAAAACTGGTCAAAGAACTGAAAACCGCTAAAGAGACGATAAAGTCTGAACTATTAGCTAAACAGGATGAAAAACTGATCGAAGACCTGAAAACCGTTAAAGAAACGATAAAGTCTGAAATACTGGCAAGAAACGTGTCGACGGTCCTTGAGGGAAATCCATGGATAGCAATCGTCATATTGCATACTATACATGCGCTATACCTGTACCTGTACCTGTCTGTAGCTGCTCATGTACCTGTCTATACCTGTCTGTAGCTGTTCCTGTACCTATCTGTAGCTGTTCCTGTAATTGTCTATACCTGTCTGTAGCTGTTCCTGTACCTGTCCATACCTGTCTGTAGCTGTACCTGTACCTGTTCCTGTACCTGTCTGTACCTGTCTGTAGCTGTTCCTGTACCTGTCCATACCTGTCTGTAGCTGTTCATGTACCTGTCTGTAGCTGTCTGTAGCTGTACCTGTACCTGTTCCTATACCTGTCTGTACCTGTATCTGTACCTGTTCCTGTACCTGGCTGTACGTGTCTATAGCTGTACCTGTACCTGTACCCTATACCTGTATTATCGATATTAAGTAGCATTCATCGAGTCATATCAAGTTACCATAAAATCATCAACCTTGAGGCGGTTCCCCTTATCTTTATCTTTTCAAATGCATGTAGGATCGTGTCCGAACGGAAACACGTTCGAACTTCGCTCAACACGTGTGGTCCGCAACCGCTTGTGGTGACGTCACTTCCCGCGAGTTGATGTGAAAGTCACATACCCCCTTCTTTCTTTTTAGTTTCTTTTTTATTTCTGGGGGGTATGTGACTTTCACATCAACTCGCGGGAAGTGACGTCACCACAAGCGGTTGCGGACCACACGTGTTGAGCGAAGTTCGAACGTGTTTCCGTTCGGACACGATCCTACATGCATTTGAAAAGATAAAGATAAGGGGAACCGCCTCAAGGTTGATGATTTTATGGTAACTTGATATGACTCGATGAATGCTACTTAATATCGATAATACAGGTATAGGGTACAGGTACAGGTACAGCTATAGACACGTACAGCCAGGTACAGGTACAGGTACAGACAGGTATAGGAACAGGTACAGGTACAGCTACAGACAGCTACAGACAGGTACATGAACAGCTACAGACAGGTATGGACAGGTACAGGAACAGCTACAGACAGGTACAGACAGGTACAGGAACAGGTACAGGTACAGCTACAGACAGGTATGGACAGGTACAGGAACAGCTACAGACAGGTACAGACAGGTACAGGAACAGGTACAGGAACAGCTACAGACTGGTATAGACAGGTACAGGAACAGCTACAGACAGGTATAGACAATTACAGGAATAGCTACAGATAGGTACAGGAACAGCTACAGACAGGTATAGACAGGTACATGAGCAGCTACAGACAGGTACAGGTACAGGTATAGCGCATGTATAGTATGCAATATGACGATTGCTATCCATGGATTTCCCTCAAGGACCGTCGACACGCTTCTTGCCAGTATTTCAGACTTTATCGTTTCTTTAACGGTTTTCAGGTCTTCGATCAGTTTTTCATCCTGTTTAGCTAATAGTTCAGACTTTATCGTCTCTTTAGCGGTTTTCAGTTCTTTGACCAGTTTTTTTCACGATCACGGATTCAAGCTTCGCGTTAAGCGTGTCCACGTATACTTTGGCTGCAGCATGAATTGACAAACATTGTTCGAAAAAATTACTTAAACCGCTTATGCAGATAAAAATATATACTTTATCAAATAAAAAATTACGAGAAAGATATTTGTTTTTATTTAAAAACAATCCTCCTCCCCCCACTCATACAATTAAACTCATATTTATTAAAAAGAAAAAATACAGTAATAATATCATCCCCTCCCCATAGATTTTTGAATTAGTGGTAGGGGTATTCATTATAAATTGCTCGTCACAGTCGTTGTACGAAGTTATATCATAACAAACGTTGAAAATCACGGTCGCTATACGGAGTTACATCGTGTGTTTTTTATCATCCCTTCCTTTTCTTCAACGGTGAGTATAAAAAATTAGTAAGTGATTGAAAATTTGATAAAAAAACTTTCTTTATGTAGATGGATCGAATCACTCAAATCATTGACATGGACGGATTCATTGTAGAAAAAAATTTTATATGCAAAGAATTGGCCATTATCGATGTTTGTCACGACGGCTCGTTCGAACTCTCTGAATTTCGCTTAGGGAAGAACTTTCATTGTTTATCCGACGCCGACAGAAAGTCTGCATGGTATGTCAGCAACTTCATACACGGGATTCCATTTAAAGATTTCGGCTATGAAAAATATCAACAGAATGATATATTCAAAATTATACAAAGTTTTGTGCGTGATTACGCGAATCCCGTCGTAGCATACAAAGGAGGATGTTTCGAGAGAGACATCCTTCGGAAAATGAAAATAAACTCCATAAATTTAGAAGATTTCAACTGTCCGAAATATGATGTACTAGTTCGTGATCCCGTGTATGAAATTGTCAACGGTGAACCGTGTCGACTTCACTGTTGGCGACCAACAAATAACGTTACATACCATTGCTGTCTGCGCGAAGTGCAAACATTTCAAGCATGGGTTAACAATTATAAAAAACATGCAAAGTATCAGTTATAAAACGCAACTTTGAATTTTTTCCACGCCAAAAAACACAACAACTCTTTTTACTTTCCGCATAGTGTTTTCATAATGATTGCGAAATCAGAGATGGATTCTGCAGCCGTAGCAACAACCGATCAGAATCCCACAGCAGCACCCGATTATCGTCTCGAGCGCGACAGACTCCAAAGTTTCCGCAACTGGCGTTACTCGCACATCGTTCAGCCTGAAAAACTCGCCATCGCAGGATTTTTCCATCTGGGTGATGAGGATTTCGTCGAATGTTTTGAATGCGGCATACAGCTGACTCGATGGGAAGAGGACGACGATCCCATGAAGGAGCATCGCGCCTGGTCGAGATCCTGCGGATACGTTTGCGAGGCGAACTGCGGCAACGTACCGATCGGAGTCGATCCCGATACAATCCCGCCAAACCCGCGCGGTATGGACGTCTGCGGATTCGTCAAAGAATCGTCGCTCGAAGGTAAATAAAATTTTTTCAAAGAAAGAAATACACTAAAGTATATATAACATGATATATAACTGTCTGTTCGCAGGAAACAAAGAATAATGAAGAATCCCTACCACTAATGTAAAAAAATATCTCGCTGTATGGAGAGTGGATGATATTATTACTGTAATTTCGAAGGTAACGAAGAACAGCGACAACGTAGGCCTTTGAACCAGCGGCGGCTACTGTTCGCGTCTCTTTCTTTTATTTTAACAATAAATATCAAGTATCAAAGCGCTAGGATGAGTATTTATCGAATAAATTAAGAATATATCTACAACGCATCCATTTCCAGCCGTTTTACACGAGTTGAATTGTAATAGTAGGAGGAGGAAGATAGTTCTAAATAAAAAAAAAAAATGAGACCTTTCAAATAATTTTGTGTTTATTCAATAAATAATAGTAATAATGTATAGTATTAGTAAATAGTAAGCAAAATAGTAAGTAGTAATATAAATAATGGTTTATTCAATATTATTTTGATATAAAAAATAATGAACTTTGGATGGTTTATTCAATACAAGTACGGGGTTGAAAGAGAGAGAGAGAGAGAGAGAGAGATTTGTAAAATCTGAAAAAAATTTTTTAAATTATCTGAAAACATGCGCGAGCTTGCCCGAAGGACCATCGTTGACTACAAAATATTTGAGAAACGCAAAGAAATTTTTTTAAAATTTTGAAGAACATACGTTCAATCTTCGGTATACGATGTACATTTTTTTCAGTGGGGGTAGAAGTTTGATTTCTAAGATTCCTGACAGTTTCGATAACCCTTTATATGGCTCAGTTCAATCAGATTGTCAGGGGATTATGTTACCGAACATAACATTTTGATAACTTCTATGATGGGGGAAAGCCCCATCCACTGCACTTGACAAACATTTTGATACTCGGCATCGACGACACACACTCTTTTAAAACATGTATCCCTTCACTCTTCCTAGAAAAAAATATGACGCAATGCTTGAAAGAAAGGGGGAGGGGTACCGCGAAACACGTTTCAAGGTGAACCAAGTGCACGTGTCCCCTGAAAAATATGTTGACTTTGCAAAATCGGTCTAATTTTTTAGAAAAAAATATGATGCAATATATGCTTGTGCAATACCGCTCTTAGAAACGTGTTCGAGTTTCGAAATATGATACCCTTAAAGATAAGGGTGATGACTCAGCAACTATTCCGCTCTATGGTATGCCTTGATCTAGATGACGCAAGAAAGAAGGGGGTATCGCGAAACATGAAACCAAGTCCCCTGAAAAATATGCTGACTTTGCAAAAAATATGCTCGGTCTATTGCCGGAGGATTTTATGAACATGAGATACGCGCGGTAAAATATTCTGACATATACTTAGTTGAAAAAATATTACGCAGAAAAGGAAATAAAGTATATGTAAAATGGCTGGGAATGGACGCATCACATAATTCGTGGATAGCTAAAACGAATATACTTTAATTATATTTTTTCTATTCGTATTTTAATTATGATAATTAATTTTTTCTAAACGACTATACTTTATATTGCGATAATTCTGCTTCAATTTCATTTTTCTGTAGGAATTGTATGTAATGTTGTAATAAAAAAAAATACAAAAGAGATATTCTCAAATAATTTTATTTTAATGAAGAGTAAAAAATGCGAGCGACGTGTGTCACGTCTGCCGACGTGTTGCCATAGGTTATAAGCATAGCCAATAAGAGTAGGATATTGTAACCGTCATTATTAAGAACATTGATTAGTTATAAGTAGTCATACTTCGCTCCGTTCATCAGATCCGATTCTCACCTCATACCATATACCCATTCTTATCTTAACCCTTGTATAATAATCATATCTTAATGTATTCCCCGTAGCAGTATCACGTAGCATTCACCGTAATCATTAATCGCGCGCTTCTCATAACATCCATAGCGTTATGTCTAACGAGACATCCGGTAGAAAATAAGACACCTATGTATTCGACCTCACGATCCTAAAAAGAGTTCAGTTAGTTCAGTTCAATTCGGACAGCCGGTCTGACACGTTCGTTCAAGACTCCAGCGAGGCTCGCCGCCTCCTGGATGTCCCGGTCCGGACTCCGACGAGTCCTCGCTCTCATCCGCCTTTTAGCGGTCCTGCTATATCACGCGCTTCTAGTTCATTATAATTTCATTTCGTACGTTACAAATATATTCCCAGTTATTAATTTAATAAGTGAGTCTCGCTTAGTTCTTCTCCCTACATCCTCGCGCTTTCCTATTCAATTCGCGTTCGTCGCTATCAATTACGAAAGCTCATGCGCGTCAACGAACGCGGGACGGAGGACAACAGCGGGGTATCTCCCGCCAACCGAGGATCACCGACGACGTGATCTTCCCAGGACGAGTGAGGATCATCGTCCTTCCTACGACGATCCAGCCTGATTCGACTGCAGCCGTCAGCGAGCAACGGAAGCAGTTCGCATAAAGGAAGCCTGCCTGTCTTCACCGATCGCTATACTCAACTGTCCGATAAGTTGCTAGATATTTCCCTGCGAAGATTCGCGCCGTCTCAGTTATCTCTGTTCTTGTCCGCCGCTTTGGGGCGAATCTACTGTAAGCGTTAAGTAGAATACGCATGTTCGCGAAAGTCGTGGTTCCCAGTCAGACGTCGGACGTAACGTGCCGCGTGGACAAAAGGTTGTATCGCATTTGAGAGCGTCCAGTAAGGGGAATGGGTCGCGGAACGATAGTTTTCGCGAAAGTCAGACTCCGGGACGTAACAAATTGGTGGCAGCGGTGGGATCGATCAACCACCACGACGAAAGGGCGAACCCAACGAGAAACACGCGTTCTCAGCGAACAGAAAATTTGATTAACTTTCCGTTGCACCTGTTAGCAAAGCCTCTTCAAGACGATCCGATGCCAACTCGTAGAGATTACTCGCCTGAGCGAGAAGATTCGCGACTAGTTATAAAAGCCGCAATAGATTCGATTCCTTCATTCGATGGCACGAACATTTCTGTGCTGCAATTCACGCGAGCCTGCAAGCGCGCCCGCGATCTCGTTCCTCGACATGCGGAAAGAACGCTGTCGAAATTGATTATCATTAAACTCCGCGGAATCGCGTATACCGCAATCGAAGACGAAAACGTCGAAACAGTAACCGAACTGTGCAACCGTCTCAAAGACGTTTTCGGCACCTGTCACACCGTCGACCACTACCGAGGTCAGATGGCAAATATTTTCATGCGGCAAAACGAGCATATTCTCGATTACATTTGCCGCGTAAAAGATCTCCGCGCCGCGATCCTCGACTGCGATCGCGATCGACCGAACATAGCGAACGTAGACGATCTCACGATAGATAGTTTCATCCGCGGGTTAATCCCGAACCTCCGAAGTGAAATCCGGCGCCTTCGACACGGATCACTGAATCACGTATTCAATAAAGCGATAGAATTATATAAAGAGGCCGAAATAGACAGAGACCGTTACGAACGATTCGACGAACGAGTACGATTTTCGGACGCGTCACGCGACAGAACCCCCGATAGGATGACGTCGCCGCAGCACCCACAGTCGAACCCGAGATTCGATCAATCATATTCTTCCTACCGAAGTCACCAATCCGACGTATACGCATTTTCATACGATAGGGATTCTTCGGCACAACAATATCGCAACTTCAGAGTCGACCGTAGTCCGACACCCGAGCGCTATCGCGACGACCGTTATCGCCCGGACCGATACCACGATGGGCCACGCGACGACTCTCCTTATCGCACGCGTGCCGACCTGTTTTCAAACAGACCACGCGGAGAACGTCATCTCGAGTCATATCACGATGCGTACACCTCCTCCCAACGCCGCGAAGATGATTACGCGAGCTCTTTTGCACCAGCAAAGTACTGCAATTATTGCGAGACGTCCGAGCATGATATTTACGAATGCCGCAAACGCGAAACCGAACGGTCGGGAAATGGACCAAGCCTCCTGTCCGCCGCGAGTCCACGACAGGAGGCACCTCTCAAACGATTCGCTTGAATAATCGCGACCGAGCCGAGCACAGAAAGGGCCAGAGGGTAACGAGAATAACTCTCAGCGACAATACCGCAATCCCGTATATAATTGTTATGATCCCCGAGTTGATAAAAGATATTAAGATCATGCTAGACACAGGATCAGAACCGAACCTGATCAAAGCCTCTCTATTAAAGCCCGATATTGTAATCGACACGGGAAATAAAATTCTAATGTCTGGCATTACCGACGAAATCGTATCGACTGTAGGATCCGTTTATTTAACAATATCTGGTACGCCCGTAGAATTTCAAGTTGTGCCAGATTCATCTGCAATTCCATCCGATGGAGTTCTTGGATCTGCGTTCTTAGTCCAAGGCGCAGACATTTCGTATAGAAACCGGTGCATGACATGGCACGGAAACGAGTTTCCTTTTATCTCACGCGAGAGTTGCCATACCGAACCGCGAGCCGCGGTATACACAGCGATGAACGCCGCCGGACTTAGGATAGGTTACCTGCGAAAATGCGAAATCGCGCCCGGCGTTATAATTCCGAATTGTTCAAAGCGCATCTCCGACGGTAAAGCGTACATACAGAGCGTCAACACCACGAGCGAACCGATCGAACTCTCCACGCCGAACATGGAGCTGGAGGAAGTAGAAAGTATCGTGGAAATCGCCGATCCGGAGTCAGAATTTACGAATTCTATTTCAAATTCAATCCCAATTTCAAATTCTCAGTCTACTATATCAAATGCCCATGAGCATCCAGATTCGCGAGCGAATCATTCAAATTCAGATTCAATTTCTATTTCGAATTCAAAACCGAATTCATTGTTGAATCTCAATTCTACTAATTCCAATACGAACAAGTATCATTCCCATTTAGATTCAATTTCTATTTCGAGTTCAAAGCAGAACTCATCGTTGAATCTCAATTCTACTAATTCCGATACGAACAAGTATCATTCAAATTCAGATTCAATTTCTATTTCGAATTCAAAACCGAATTCATTGTTGAATCTCGATTCTTCCATTTTAGATACCAACGCGTATCCCAAGTCCAATCCAAATCTAAAAATCCTAAATCTTCGTCCCAATTCATCTAATTCTCTTTCCAATTCTTATTCTCTCGATTCCCGCTGCGACGAGGTCACGAACATAATTAGTACCGACCATCTCAGCAAGAAGAGAAATATTCAAAGTTCAACGCGCGATAATCACGATAAATCTCACCTCTCCAGCGACCGCTTATACAAGACAGACCGAGTCATTCGCACGAAACCGAAACCCGTGAAATCAAAAACGTTTACATTTAGAGCGATAGCCGCGAAGCGTAACATGCATATTGTAAACTCTCCGAAATCTAAGATGTTTGTGTTACAGCCGATAAGTCGCAAGCGATATACATTTTCAGCGAAGACGATGACGCGTCAACCCTTCCCTATTTCCTCTACGATGGATTACGACTCGTCCGACATGTTTGACGATGCGAGTCCAAGACGACATTTTATGAAACGTTACGTTGAACCGCGACGTTCGACTCCGAGGATGAGAAATAATTTTCGTGCCGAAAATTATTTCCCCAAGGGGTGAGATGTCACGTCTGCCGACGTGTTGCCATAGGTTATAAGCATAGCCAATAAGAGTAGGATATTGTAACCGTCATTATTAAGAACATTGATTAGTTATAAGTAGTCATACTTCGCTCCGTTCATCAGATCCGATTCTCACCTCATACCATATACCCATTCTTATCTTAACCCTAGTATAATAATCATATCTTAATGTATTCCCCGTAGCAGTATCACGTAGCATTCACCGTAATCATTAATCGCGCGCTTCTCATAACATCCATAGCGTTATGTCTAACGAGACATCCGGTAGAAAATAAGACACCTATGTATTCGACCTCACGATCCTAAAAAGAGTTCAGTTAGTTCAGTTCAATTCGGACAGCCAGTCTGACACGTTCGTTCAAGACTCCAGCGAGGCTCGCCGCCTCCTGGATGTCCCGGTCCGGACTCCGACGAGTCCTCGCTCTCATCCGCCTTTTAGCGGTCCTGCTATATCACGCGCTTCTAGTTCATTATAATTTCATTTCATACGTTACAAATATATTCCCAGTTATTAATTTAATAAGTGAGTCTCGCTTAGTTCTTCTCCCTACATCCTCGCGCTTTCCTATTCAATTCGCGTTCGTCGCTATCAATTACGAAAGCTCATGCGCGTCAACGAACGCGGGACGGAGGACAACAGCGGGGTATCTCCCGCCAACCGAGGATCACCGACGACGTGATCTTCCCAGGACGAGTGAGGATCATCGTCCTTCCTACGACGATCCAGCCTGATTCGACTGCAGCCGTCAGCGAGCAACGGAAGCAGTTCGCATAAAGGAAGCCTGCCTGTCTTCACCGATCGCTATACTCAACTGTCCGATAAGTTGCTAGATATTTCCCTGCGAAGATTCGCGCCGTCTCAGTTATCTCTGTTCTCGTCCGCCGCTTTGGGGCGAATCTACTGTAAGCGTTAAGTAGAATACGCATGTTCGCGAAAGTCGTGGTTCCCAGTCAGACGTCGGACGTAACGTGCCGCGTGGACAAAAGGTTGTATCGCATTTGAGAGCGTCCAGTAAGGGGAATGGGTCGCGGAACGATAGTTTTCGCGAAAGTCAGACTCCGGGACGTAACAACGTGTGCAAAGCTTTCGTGTCAGCATTGAAGAAGGACGGTAGCCCCCGAACAACTTGCAGACTGACTATTTAACATGTATAAGATAGACAGTACATTATAATCCACATTCGTCTTTACCGCGTGGTAGTGGCTGAATCGTTTCGGAGTCCACCCCAATCGGTACATTGCCACAACTTTTTCCGCGAATGAATTGACATTTTCTCGACCATTTTTTATGTCCTATCACCGGATCATCTTCTGTTTCCCATTCATGCAGTTGTAAGCCACACTCGAAACACTTCACCCAATCCTCCAAATCTATGTAGAAAAACCCTGCTGCGGCAAGATCTTTAGGATTGACAATATCATTATATCCCCAGTTGTCAAAACTCTGAAGTCTCTCATATTCAAAACGATAATCATGCGGTTGGTCTGGTAGGGATATTTTCCGAGCGAAGGACATCATATAATAAATATAGTCCGTAATTCATATAATATGTTTATTGAGCCATTCGCGAAATGTTATAACTTTGCTTAAACTACAATGATTGTGCTTCGATGAGTAACAGTGAAGCTGACATATATGATTATTAGTAACATTATATCCAGGATAATTTATTAATTCTTCATATTTTGGACAACCAAATACTTCTAAATTTACCGATTGTATTCCTAAATGTTGCAATAGTTGTTTTTCAAACGATCCTCCTTTGTAAGCAACTAAAGGATTCTCATAATTAGAAACAAAATTTTTTATCACATCATATATATCTGCTTGTCTGTATTTTTCATGTCCAAAATCCTTGAATGGAATTCCGTGTATGTAATTTCTAATGTAAGTAACAGTTCTTCTGTCTGCGTATGACAAATCGGAAAAATCCATGTTCAGTTTAAAATCGGCTTTTTCAAATGAACCATCATGCATATTTATTATTGCCAACTCTTCGCATAGAAATTTTTTGCCAACCATGAATCCGTCCAAGTCCAGGATTTGCATAATTTGATTCATCTAAATAAAAAAATAAAAAAAGTTTAAAAAAAAACAACGTTTCAATTATCTTGCTACCGCACGGTTGTTAACAAAATATTCCTTTCAACTTTGATTTGATATCATTCGTTAAATTTCCAGTTCTCAAAAATATAATTACACTTTGCATCCAACGATGCGATGTTCCCCCGTTTCGATGATGTTCAATATCGCGGACGGGGAATTGATCACCGGCCATCGCGCCACAACTTGACTAAATCTTTTCGTGTAAGTGAAACATACACGACTCGTTGTGTCGTTTCGCATTAAACGTACCACCAATGTTTTCAGCTCGATGGAGAAATGATCGCTCAAGTATGAATTTATAACGTGAGGCCAAGCTAAATTTTCAACGTTGGTGCTGTCATTTCATCTTTTTTCCTCGATACGTACATTCCACAAGTCTAACGGACAGTATGCGAAAACCGTCACGTATGGAACAATGAATGATCTTACATGAAACAACACCAAAGAGAATAACTTTTACCACGATAAAACGCTTGCAACGATGGAACGTTTGCGAAGACTACAATTCACATTCCATCGTGTCCTATTTATTCGTTGCTACCCTTAAAGATAAGGGTGATGACTCAGCAGCTCTGCCCTTGGCCTAAATGACGTAAGAAAGAATGGGGGCGGTGCCTAACAGCTTTGCCCTTGGCCTAGATGATGTAATGCTTGTGCAATACCAAAGGAGTATAATCTTTTAGAGGGATTGTCCCCCTCCCCGCGAAAAAATATGATGTAATATATGCTTGCGCAATACCGCCCTGCGGTACCACCCCTTAAGTGATGACTCAGCAGCTCTGTCCTTGGCCTAGATGACGTAAGAAAGAAGGGGGCGGTGCCTAACAGCTTTGCCCTTGGCCTAGATGACGTAACGCTTGTGCAATACCAAAGGAGTATCACCTTTCAGAGGGATTGTCCCCCCTCCACGCGAAAAAATTTTAAGTGATGACTCAGCAGCTCTGTCCTTGGCCTAGATGACGTCAGAAAGAAGGGGGCGGTGCCTAACAGCTTTGTCCTTGGCCTAGATGACGTAATGCTTGTGCAATACCATTAAGTGATGACTCAGCAGCTCTGTCCTTGGCCTAGATGACGTCAGAAAGAAGGGGGCGGTGCCTAACAGCTTTGTCCTTGGCCTAGATGACGTAATGCTTGTGCAATACCATTAAGTGATGACTCAGCAGCTCTGTCCTTGGCCTAGATGACGTCAGAAAGAAGGGGGCGGTGCCTAACAGCTTTGTCCTTTGGCCTAGATGACGTAATGCTTGTGCAATACCATTAAGTGATGACTCAGAA
Organism: Lasioglossum baleicum; assembly: GCF_051020765.1. NCBI lineage: Eukaryota > Metazoa > Arthropoda > Insecta > Hymenoptera > Halictidae > Lasioglossum > Lasioglossum baleicum. Next base: position 2,814,078 of record NC_134929.1, on the reverse strand, counting down.
GCTCTGTCCTTGGCCTAGATGACGTCAGAAAGAAGGGGGCGGTGCCTAACAGCTTTGTCCTTGGCCTAGATGACGTAATGCTTGTGCAATACCATTAAGTGATGACTCAGCAGATCTGTCCTTGGCCTAGATGACGTCAGAAAGAAGGGGGCGGTGTCTAACAGCTTTGTCCTTGGCCTAGATGACGTAATGCTTGTGCAATACCATTAAGTGATGACTCAGCAGCTCTGTCCTTGGCCTAGATGACGTCAGAAAGAAGGGGGCGGTGCCTAACAGCTTTGTCCTTGGCCTAGATTACGTAATGCTTGTGCAATGCGGTACCGCTCTCCCGTGAATTGGAAAGTTCCTCAGAACCGCCTGAATTGAGAAGTGAATTAGAACCACAGCTTTGTCCTTGGCCTAGATGACGTAATGCTTGTGCAATGCGGTACCGCTCTCCCGTGAATTGGAAAGTTCCTCAGAACCGCCTGAATTGGGAAGTGATCCAGAACCCGCCTATATATCCTACTCCAGAATTATATTCTTTAGTACAAGTTGCTTTAGCAGTACCGCCAACACAAGTTAGTGTTGAAAGATTGTTTTCATCTTTAAAGTATACAGGATGTCTCAAAATTAGGTCCGGAGCCGAAAATGGGAGGTTCCTGGGATCATTTCAAGCGACATTTTCCTTTGAAAAAATGTCGTCCGCGGCTTCGTTAACGAGTTATTAACGAAAAACACGGACCAATCAGAGCGCGAGCTAGACGCGTGCAGCCCGGCGCGCCGGCAGCCGAGTGTCGGTGGCACGCCGCGATGTCGTAACGAACAAGAGTTTCTCGATTATGTGAATGCTCTCCGATTTCAATGAGCTTTGGATATGTGGTCAAGATCATTATTCTGAACAACATTTCTCTTTAGACTTTTTGGCGATCGGCTTTGGTTTACGATATTATTGTAAAAATTTGTAATTGTAAATCGATCGATGTACTATTTCCTATCCGATTTCGATAATCTTTGGATATGTTGTCAATACCATGATTCTGAACAACATTTTCCTTTAAAGTTTCTGTCGATCGGCTTTGGTTTACGATATTATTGTAAAAATTTGTAATTGTAAATCGATCGATGTACTATTTCCTGTCCGATTTCGATAAGCTTTGGATATGTTGTCAAGACCATGATTCTGAACAACATTTCCCTTGACGGTTTTTGTCGGTCGGCTTTAGTTTACGATATTATTGTAAAAATTTGTAATTGTAAATCGATTGATGTACATACTATCTCCTCGCCGATTTCGATGAGCTTTATTTCAAAGGAAAAAGATATTTAAAACATCGAATTTATAACATATTTCAAAGTCATCGAAATCGGTGAGGACCCACATCATCGGCAACTTTACCCGAACGATAGAAGAAGCACAAACTTATTGAATTAAAAACTCACTTATTCAGCCGTAAATCCATTTGACTACCACATACAACCACCACACTTTTACATAATTGTTGAACTCGTAGCACACTTTTATAACTCGTATCGATATCGAACGAAATTACTTACTCCGACGCGGAAAGAGTTCGATGCTCTTCGCAATGCCGCGCGAAACTGTGCTCTCCCAGCGTACAATGTATTCGATGAAGGCGTCGTTTAAAACAAATGAAATCGTTCCCAAGGAGATATTGATTTTTCGAGAATCATATGGCATTGATTTTTCGAGAATCATATGATTCTCGCAAACACCGATTCGAAGATTATGTAAAAGTGTGGTGGTTGTATGTGGTAGTCAAATGGATTTACGGCTGAATAAGTGAGTTTTTAATTCAATAAGTTTGAGCTTCTTCTATCGTTCGGGTAAAGTTGCCGATGATGTGGGTCCTCACCGATTTCGATGACTTTGAAATATGTTATAAATTCGATGTTTTAAATATCTTTTTCCTTTGAAATGAAGCTCATCGACATCGGCGAGGAGATAGAATGTACATCGATCGATTTACAATTACAAATTTTTACAATAATATCGTAAACCAAAGCCGATCGACAGAAACTGTAAAGGGAAATGTTGTTCAGAATCACGGTATTGACAACATATCCAAAGATTATCGAAATCGGATAGGAAATAGTACATTGATCGATTTACAATTACAAATTTTTACAATAATGTCGTAAACTAAAGCCGATCGACAGAAACTGTAAAGGGAAATGTTGTTCAGAATCATGGTATTGACAACATATCCAAAGTTTATCGAAATTGGCGAGGATTCACATCATCGAGCAACTTTTGTTCGTTACGACATCGCGGCGTGCCACCGACACTCGGCTGCCGGCGCGCCGGGCTCCACGGGTCTAGCTCGCGCTCTGATTGGTCCGTGTTTTTCGTTAATAACTCGTTAACGAAGCCGCGGACGACATTTTTTCAAAGGAAAATGTCGCTTGAAATGATCCCAGGAACCTCCCATTTTCGGCTCCGGACCTAATTTTGAGACACCCTGTATACTATCACCATTGCGCTACAACTTATCCGATGAAATTGTTAACGACATATTAATACTTAAAAATAATAAAATTGAAAATTTATAAATTGCTAGTTTAGAAATATATTGTTATAGTTCTAAACTAGCAATTTATAAATTTTTCAATTTTATTATTTTTAAGTATTAATATGTCATCCTAGGACGGATGACCATTACTTTATATTCACCATGTAGAGTATTTCAATTTTCAACACTAACTTGTGTTGGTGATACTATTAAAGCAACTAGAATGAATAAACTAGCAATTTATAAATTTTCAATTTTATTATTTTTAAGTATTAATATGTCATCCTAGGACGGATGACCATTACTTTTTATTCACCATGTAGAGTATTCCAATTTTCAACACTAACTTGTGTTGGTGATACTATTAAAGTAACTAGAATGAATAAACTAGCAATTTATAAATTATCAATTTTATTATTTTTAAGTATTAATATGTCATCCTAGGACGGATGAATTACTGTTTTATTCACCATGTAGAGTATTCCAATTTTCAGCCATAATAAAGAAGTCGGGATGCAGTGTATAAATACGACTGGGAGTAACTGTATTTACGACTACTTACTGTAATTTCGTGACCACACTCATTAATTACGCATGTCGATTTATTTTGCGATGAATTATACTCGAAGTATTCAAAAACAGCATTTATCTTCCTTCGACCCATTTGTTACACTGACACTGACTCTAATTGTACTAAGATTAATGCAAAAAAACCAAAACCGAACTAAAATAACGCACTAATAAACTATAATGAATAAGAAATATTCTAATATCAACACTAAAAAAAAGTAAGTATAAAGTATTAAATATATACAATAACGGATAACGTTCCGATATCGAAATAGTGGTATATACGGAGGAAAAATGGAGGTGGCGAGGGATCTGAGAAAACGTACGTCGTTCGTTATGGCTAATGACAAAATGAAAGATTGCTTTATTAAAACAAAAATCCTACGTGCCTTTGACCTTGCCGCGTATTCAATTATTTCCGCCTTCCGCGCTCCGCAGCGCGGCGGTCTCCGTGCGTCGTTACGGTATCGCTTGTTCGTTGTCGCAAGACGTCTGTTGTTGTTAAATAAAATAAGAAAATTAAAAAAATTACCGGCAAATATGAGAAAATATATCGGTACTTTCAAATAGTATCATACCGGTATTTCGGTACAACATACAACCTAAAATACCGGTATAATACCGGTATAATACCGGTATAAGTTCTTGAAATATTCCGGTATTTCCATTTACCGGTATGGTGTCATACCGGTATTTCGGTTTCTATAAAGGTTATTGGGGTAATACCGGTATAATACCGTTATTTTGTATACCGTTATTATACCGGTATTATACCGGTATGAATCCCTGCATTCTACGTTATTAGAATAATTGTAGTTTAATTATGATACATTTTATATCAACATTTTTTATTTACACCTAGAAACGCCACTGTCTCGGAAGGAAATGGACATACGAGAGAAGCAATGAAATTAAAGCATCATTGCGAAAAAAGATTTGTTTGCAATAACCTCAATATTTTATGAAATTCTATTATAATTATAGTTATGACTGTATTTTTCAATAAATAAACTTGTGTATGCTGGTATAATCAATTTATATATATTATACAATTTATTTTATTATTTGTTTGACAACTAATAAATCTACAAATTGTTTCATAAACTAAAAAATACTTCCTGCATTTTCGTATTCTCCAATCAGTCCAAATAAATACGATCAATCTGTTCTCATACACCAATTTTTATTAATGCAATTATGACAGTAACAAAACGTTTCTATTTAAAATGAATACATATTTTGAACATAGTTTTTACATTTTTAATTTTTTGGAAGGTTAAAAAATGTAATTAAAAAGGTAATGAAAAATAAAAATAAAAATCGCTTCGGGGACTCGAAGGCTAGCTCCAGATTGCAATTCATCGCTCGACGGCTCGACAGCCGAATTTCAGTTTCGTTTCGGTAAAGCAATACAATATGGAAAGTGCTAAAAATAGATTGTGGCTGGCGCAAGCGCACAAGCAGCGCACACGGATATAGTAGAGGTACGCTCGCGAGTGTAGCGCGCGAGCGCGTTGCTAACACGATAAAGTGTCTTCTGCACCAACGAAATGCCGTCGGTGGCCTCCTGTTTCTCACTCCAGTCAGAATATATTCTAGAGGGCGTAAGAGAAATATTCGTGTGGCGTAAATATGTTTCCCCGACGTGGAAGTGCCAGAGGCAACGTAGGTTGTACAGAGGATTAAACTCAGGGTCACCAGTGTAGGGAAATTATCGTGAGCCTACACACTCACGTAGTATGACTCTATCAGAAGGAATATTGTGGGGGAAAGTAATCGTTCACAGATATCACCGAACAGCCTTTATTAGCTGTGTAGTCACGGATAGCCAAAGGTGCTACAATACGAGAATTATACAGAAGTAGTTACAACTGACCACAACGTGGTCGACAGAAATGAGAGCGAGGATAAAACACGTGTTGCTTCTATGAGAACTCACGACGAACAGGATGAGCGCAATAGCTCACCCGAGCGTTTCTCTCAGAAGCATCTTGTGCGCAGGCGCGGAGCCTCGTCATTGGACGAGTGCAGCGCCGAGCCCACATTCGAGCGACACAGATGTACTAACAGTAAAGTGGGTTCTGTTTCCTGCTAAAGATGATCTAGGTTCTGTTCCATGCTAAAGATGATGTAGGAGCTGTTCCAGGTTAAACATGATGTGGAGACAAAAGCGGCACGGCTAATCCCCGGGCGTGCGCACTTTCATTTCCTCTCTGGTGCTGGCAGTCTTTAATAGTATTTCGTTGGTGCTTCGGGTCGGAAGGGTTAATTTGTTGCGCATGCAAAATTCTCTCGTGTATCTTACAATTAGTACATACACAGGTTCTCGGCATAACGTAAGGAGATTTCTTTTTTATTAGCGTCTTCGCTCTCTTTACGGCGAACGGGCAGAAGAGAGCCTCTTCGCGATTGCACGCATCCGATAATTTTCGGATGTATTGAAAACTCATAATCGGACAACGTTGCGTACTTTAGACTTCACAACGCTGTAGACATACCGTTCGCAGATATTTTTGCTACAAAAAAGGTCATTCATTGGGTTTTATTATATTATCTTGCAAACACCATGGGGCAATACCATGGTATCTGTCCCATACCTTCCTTAAGAAACTTTTTAAAAGAAGGACAGTCGCGACGTTTTCGAACGGTTACCCATCGACTCTGCGTACTACTCATGTTTGCTACAAATGCATGAAATCCGCAGTCTAATGATTGCATTACCTGATTATTGTGATTTGTGCAGCAGTACAAGGGATATGGCAATTATTATTAGTGCATAACTGTGTGTTGACATATGTGAACAGTGATTGTGAGTGTGGAAAAATTGCAAGGCATCTGTGTGAAATAAACATACGAATTATTTATCGATTCGAAAGTGAAAGTGAAATTCTGGATCGTCGACTTGACCGCGCATCCCTTAGGCCTTCTACCACCGGCTGTGCAGTTCGTCGACTGGCCGTACGTCCCTCGGCTTTCAGTACTGCCGTATACCTGAAGACATCTGTGCAGTTCGTCACCGAGTGACCCAGTGACACACATTTCGTAGCAGCAAATGGATTTACGGCTGAATAAGTGAGTTTTTAATACAATCAGTTTCTGCTTTTTCTCTCGTTCGGGTAAAGTTGCCGTAAGTCGGGTAAAGAGATCCACCCATATGAATTGACAAGTACAGTTCTTCCGACCGACACAAACTGTAAAGGGTAATGTTGTTCAGAATCATGGTCTTGATAACATATCCAAAGCTCATCCAAATCGGGTAGAAGATAGTACATCCATCGTTTTACAATTACAAGTTTTTACAATTATGTATCTCGTAAACTAAAGCCGGCCGACAGAAACTGTAAATGGTAATGTTGTTCAGTATCATGGTCTTGACAACATATCCAAAGCTCATCCAAATCGGGGAGGATTCACATAATCTCGAAAAACTCTTGTTCGTTACGGCATCGCGGCGTTACACCACGCTCGTCTCCCGGCGCGCCAGGCTGAACGCGGCATCGCGCGTCTAGGTCGCGCTCTGGTTGGTCCGTGTTTTTCGTTAATAACTCCTAAACAAAGCCCCGGCTGACATTGGTGCAAAGGAAAATGTTGCTTCAAATGACCTAAGGAACCTCCTATTTCCCGGACTTGAAGGGGTTTTGGGACACCCTGTATAACCGATTGAATGAAAAGGCACCGCACTTATTTGTACACCTAGTAAGTGGTGTATGTATTTTTCTCTGTAAATATGTTGTTCTTTATAGTAGAAGACAGCGAGACGCCTTATACAGGGCGAGTCCGAAGAAACAGAACACTTAAATATCTCCGTTAGTTTTCGTTGTACAAAAAAACTTCTCAGGACAAAGTTACACTGTTTGAAGGGCCACAGGTAACGGTAAAAATTTTCAAGGTCATGTTTTTATGAGATTTCAAGGTCATCGCTGTTTTTTTAAATGGAATGATATATCTTCGTCAACGTAATGTTGTAGCTGACAAAATAACGAATTCATCCATGTAACACAATATGACCTTCAGCCCAGAAAAATGGAATAAATAAAATTCAACGTGTAAGATTCATTTGATTTATTTCTGTTACGCAAAATGTTCAAAAAGATTCCCTTGAGCTGCTATACATTCAAATGTGTTAATGTTGGAGCAGTGGTGTATATTATACGAAGCGTACGGATTATTAGATTTATATATTTGCAATATGTGAGTAGAGAAGAACACATGTGTACAGTGTGGCGGTTTGCCAGAGAGGAACCTGTAACAAATATATCGGAGGCGCGAGACTCCTCTCTCTCCGGCTCGCGATCACCGCGAGATGGCCGCCGCGAACACACACGGTTTCTCGCAAGTACCGCGGCGCCGACCGGGAAGGCTGCAGCCACGACAGCGAGATGGCCACCGCGGGCACGCACGGGTTCTAGCGAGAACCGCGGCGACGGCCGCGAGATGGCCAAGGCGGATCCGCGGTTTCTCGCGAGAGAAACTGTACCCGCGAGGGTATAAATACGCGTCGCGGACCCAGAGAGAATCAGTCGGCGACTCCGAGCCACTGATGCCAAGGCTGTAGTACTAAACCATACCCCCACCATAGCCTACTATTGCCCCTACGTTCCTTTCCAACGCGCCCGCGCGCTACACTCACCAGCGTACCTCTACGGATACAGTAGAGTGATACGCTGGTGAGTGTAGTGCGCGGGCGCGTTGGAAAGTAACGTAGGGGCAATAGTAGGCTATGGTGGGGGTATGGTTTAGTACCACAGTACCACAGCCTTTTGGCATCAGTGCTCCGAGCAGTGAACGATCGTTGCTAGTGGCTACTCCACGAACGCAGTCTGACGCAGCTACGAGAACCAGGCTTTCCTCTTGACCGCCTACCGCCGTCACCGATCCTACGATCCGCCATTCCTTGTGGCCAACGCCTTTGGAATCCGTCTGACCTGGCGAGAAGTATTCATGGCCAACGCCCCTATACTATCGCTCTCCGATACAGTGATGCCAGAGCTGTGGTACTAAACCATACCCCCACCATAGCCTACTATTGCCCCTACGTCCCTTTCCAACGCGCCCGCGCGCTACACTCACCAGCGTACCTCTACTGTATCCGTGTGCGCTGCTTGTGCGCTTGCGCCAGCCACAATCTGTTCGGCTGTCGAGTCGTCGCGCGTCGAGCGTATGAATCGCAATATGGAGCTAGCCTTCGAGTCCCCGTGCGGCGATTTTTTTTTTACAATACTGTTTTAATTACATTATTTAACCTTTCAGAAAATTAAAAATGTAAAAACTATGTTAAAAATATGTTTTCATTTTAAATAGACACGTTTTATTGTTATTATTCATTTTTATAGAAACGTTGTATTTATTTGGAAACAATTTGTAGAGTTATTAGTTGTCAAACAAATAATAAAACAAATTGTATAATATAAATTAATTTTACAAGCATACACTTGATCTTCTCCGTCTTCCTGTAATCAAAAAATACAGTCAAAATTATAATTATAATAGAATTTCATAAAATATTGAGGTTATTGCAAACTCATCTTTTTTCGCAATGAGGCTGTAATTTCATTGCTTCTCTCGAATGTCCATTTCCTTCCGGGACAGTGGCGTTTCTAGGTGTAAACAAAAAATGTTGACATAAAATGAATCATAATTAAACTACAATTATTCTAATAACGTGGAATGTAGTACATATTAAGTTTTAGTTACCTGGAGTTTCTTCTTCGACGTTAAGCACCCTTTACTGCTTCTCGTAATTTGCGTATATACAGTAAGGAGCATAACTGATTCCACACACTTTAAATAAGAACAACTTTTTTATGAATGGACCAAACGCCTTCAATTTCTCTGTAAGGCTAGAAGTAGTTTTGTAAATGATGTGTATAAAATATGTTGAAAAAATGTTGACTTAAAATGGATCATAATTGATGTGATTTGACACACGAATTTGTATGTCGCGCCAAAAGGGAATGTTCCAGAAAACGCAATGCGCAGATTACGTGCGCATACTCTATACATGCGTCGATCTCGATTTCCTCTTCCCACCATGATGTTCACTGCGCGCTCGACTAAAAGTTATTTACGCCGTTATGAGTGTTAAAGTAATAAAGAATATAAAGCTCAACAAGGTTATGGGCCCAGATAGGTTACACTGCGCGTGCAAACCATAAGAATAGTGAGAAGAAGAAAACAAAGTATAGAAAGAAAGCGTACAAAGCAGGCACGTCAACGATAAAAGCAAAAGTGAGGTTAAGTGAAGTATTGCCACGTGGGTCGTTCGAAATAATTGACGAAATAAAAGAGAAATAAAGTGAAAATGGCCTCGCTAGTACACTCCATGGATCGAATCGATAAATTGAACGCAAATAATGATAGATCGTGGAAGTTTAATATGAAAATGTTGTTAGTGCAACGTGAATTGTGGGAACACGTAGCGGGCGAAGCAAGTGAACCTACAGATGAGAACGATGCGGAACAATTCAACCGCAAGGAAGAAGAGGCACTGGCAGCTATCGCACTGAGCGTGGAGGCAGAACAACAAATACACATATTAGACTGCGAAACAGCATATGAGGCATGGGAGGCATTGAAGAAAGTCTTCGAGCCAAAGTCGAGACCACGAATATTGCAGTTAAGGAAACAAATGGTTTCTATAAAACTAGAAGCTGATGAAAACATGACGTCTTATCTGGGCAGGATAAAAATATGTAATGATGGTCTAAAGGAAGCTGGGTATGAAATCAAAGACGATGACATAGCATATACAATGTTATCTGGCCTGCCGGACAGTTACGAGGGAATAGTCATGACACTGGCAAATATGGACGATAACAAGTTCAAGTCATCAGAAGTAAAGGGAATCCTGCTATACGAGTACGAAAGGAGAACAGCGAAAGAAATGGACGGTGCTGGTCGACGGAAAGAAGCGTTTGGAGTCAGTCGACAGAAGGAAGCGCATCACCAAACCAAGGAAACGACTCATCAACCAGCAGAACGCAGGAAAGAAGAAAGAACGTGCTTTAAATGTAATAAAAGGGGACACATTGCGATAAACTGTAGAGCACCACAGGCGAAGGTAAATTGGAAATATGGTACGCCTGTTCCACGTAAGCATAAAGATACATTTCTGTTAGAGGTAAATAATACACAATTGGATGACCATTGGCTGATCGATAGCGGTGCAACTCACCACATATGTAAATACCAAGAGTGGTTTGTTAATTATAGGCAAATTGAAAACGAAGTAATCTATTCAGCCGATAGCCATACCAAAAACGAATTGAAAGCAGTAGGAATTGGCGATATCAATATAGAAACACGTGTGAATGATAATGTATTTAGTTTGACGTTACAGAATGTGTACCATGTGCCCAACATAAGGAGAAATTTATTATCTGTATCTCAAATAGAAAGTAAAGGTAAAAGATTAATATTTGACAATGGAAAGGTACAAATATACAACAAAAGGAGTAAGTTGATAGTGGGGGAGGCATTCAATAGTAATGGGTCATATATTATAAAAGTAGAAAATATTGAGAATGACTTCTGCCCTGCTGAATCACATATAGTAAGCAACAACAAAACAAGTAATAATCAGATATGGCACCAGAGATTTTGCCACGTATAAGTTTGTCGAATATAATAGAATTATATAAAAGGAATTTAGTTAGAGGTTTAGAAAATATAAATAATGACAACATTCATTGTAATGGGTGTAGCGTTGGTAAGTCTACCAAAGCTCCATGCAAACAAATAAAACATAGGCAAACGAAAGCTATTCTAGAATTAGTCCATTCGGACTTATGTGAGCCAATGAAGACTGAATCTATAGGGGGTTCAAAATATTTTCTAACACTTACAGATGATTATTCGCGAAAGACAACGATATATTGTGTAACAGACCTACATAACGTAGGCCTGTTACGAACAAACCCCTGTCACACCTCCACCGGTTATACACGACGACGCGAATCTAGTAACGTACCACCGGCCTCCTGTCATAACAACAACACCGCCTGTACCGCACGTACCCCGCACCCAGGCCCGTATTCCAACGGGAATCCAAATCAAACTTCCAAAATACTGTTCAGAAGAAGGTATACGTCACCATCAAAATACCGCACCGCACCACCATCCCTTACCACCGAACCGTTCCTATAAAAGCCGTCGCGAACAGACTAGAATCACCTGAGTCTACCAGTAGCCATCCGGGAATCACCTCGTGCGATATTCCAGTGCTCTGAGTATTCTACCTGTAACCGTTGTCCACGTCTCCGCCGTTATCGGCATCCTGGTTCCGCTGGTACGAGCCGTGCTCTACCTCGAACACCCGGTGCGTCACCGGTCTCTTTCGCTAGGCGCGTCGCCTCCGAGAGTCGACGAACAAGAAGTGGTGTGTCACCCCTTCGGCTTCGTCGAAGAAATCCTGTTGTCCTGTCCGTCCGCTGGTGCGAGCCGTGCTCCACCTCGAACACCCGGTGCGTCACCGGTTACTTTCGTTAGGCGCGTCGCCTCCGAGAGCCAGCGAACAAGAAGTGGTGCGTCACCCCTTTGACTTCGTTGGAGAACCTCCTGTCCAGTTATCCTGTACTTCCGCTGGTGCGAGCTGTGCTCCACCTCGAACACCCGGTGCGTCACCGGTCACTTTCGTTAGGCGCGTCGCCTCCGAGAGCCGACGAATAAGAAGCGGTGCGTCACCCTCTGACCTCGTCGGAGAACCTCCTGTCCAGTTACCCTGTCGCTCCGCTGGTGCGAGTTGTACTCCACCTCGAACATACCCGGTGCGTCACCGGTATATTTCGTGAGACGCGTCGTCCACGAAATCGGCCGAACTAGAAGTGGTGCGTCACCCTTCGACGTCGCCTAAGAACCGCCTAGAAAGTCACCCTCGTGAGGCGATTCGCCCACGAGGCCAGTCGAGCCAGACAAGGTGCGTCACCTTGACCGAACTCCCTGAACGACTGTCCGGAGGAACTTCGATGACCCGTGCGTCACGGACATCGAAGGACCACGACAACCCGGCCTAGGTAGGGAGATCACGACGACAGTCGTGATCTAACTCTACTCCTGTCCATCCTGCCTGCGTCCTACGCCACATACAGGTTAAGGTAGCACTCTCACGGTCACACGTTCTAAAGTCACGGGCACCGTAGCATTACCATCGCGCACCGTATCCTGAGGCACCGTAGCTTACGCGTCCGAAAGGCAGCGAGTATAATTTATTTACCCGCAACCGACTCGTCTCAGTTATTTCACCCGTACCGACTCCGTTCCTCGCGTCGTCACTCCACTTGTCGTTTAGAACCCTGGGTCGGCGAGCTGTTCAACACCAAGGAGCCCGAACGCGAGGAAGCCGAACGACGACGAAACACACCTGTTTCAATTGTCTAACAAGTAAAAACGAAGTATCTAGTTATATTCAAAAGTACATAGCTAGAGTAGAGCGTGAAACAGACAGAAAAGTAAAGAAAATACGAACAGATTATGGGTTGGAATTTTGTAACACGGAATTAAAAACACTGTTTAATGATTTAGGTATAATACATCAACGAACTAACACGTACACTCCTCAAATGAATGGAGTAGCAGAAAGGATCAATCGAACGGTGTTAGACTTAGTGCGAGCGATGCTAAAAGAAGCACAATTACCTACTAGATTCTGGGCGGAAACATTAATGGCAGCATGTTACATTAAAAATAGAGTAATACATTCGGCCATTAGCGACGGAGTACCAGAAAGTGTCTGGACTGGAAACATACCGAGTGTAAGACATCTTAGAGCATACGGTTGCTTGGCGTACGTTCACATTCCAAAGCCAGGTAGGCACAAATTAGATAAAAGGGCTAGAGAATGTATACTAGTGGGTTACTCAAATCAAACAAAAGGATATAGATTATGGAATCCTAAAGTTGATTACATTATACAGACAAAGCATGTAGAATTCGTAGAAGATGTATGTGGCTTTGAATACATCAATCAGAAGAAAACATACTGTAGTCCGATAGATGAAGAAGAAAATGTACACGAAACGATAGATGAAATGGTAATTGAAAAGGTTGAGGAGAATAACAATAAAGTAAATGAAAGCGTTAACAATATAGATAAAACCATATATAACTTGCGAGATGTACCGGGACGAGATAGAACCGTAGTTTATACACCAAACCGCGATAAGGTAGTAAGGAACCCATGGGGTCGCGGGGGTAAACCTAGAAACATTGAGATTAATTTATCAGAAATAATAGAACCGGTAACATTTGATCAAGCCATTGCATCACCTCAACGCGAGGAATGGAAGGAAGCAATGAACGAGGAACTTAGTAGCTTAGAAAGTAGAGACACTTGGGAAATAGTGGATAAAACAGCGGATATTAAATGTATAGGCAGTAAGTGGGTGTACAAAATAAAAACAAACCCGACCGGAAAAGTGGTTAAATATAAGGCTAGGTTAGTCGCGCAGGGCTTTAATCAAAGGAAAGACGTGGATTATTTTGAATCATACGCACCTGTAGCGAATATTTCAAGTATTAGATTACACTGTCCAACAGCCAAAAAGTATTTCGTACTATTTCGTAGTATTTCCCACTATGCGATTCTTGTAGAGTTTTTCGCGCTGATTCCGAATCTGTTTTTAATTTTTTTCCTATACGTCCAGTTTTTGAGAAAATGGAGTTTAAAAAAAGACATATTTTTCAACTTTAAACAAATATTGTGATGTTATTATAAAAGATATTGAATTGTTCTTTACAGCAAAAGATTCTGTAGACTAGTTATAAAAGCCGCAATAGATTCGATTCCTTCATTCGATGGCACGAACATTTCTGTGCTGCAATTCACGCGAGCCTGCAAGCGCGCCCGCGATCTCGTTCCTCGACATGCGGAAAGAACGCTGTCGAAATTGATTATCATTAAACTCCGCGGAATCGCGTATACCGCAATCGAAGACGAAAACGTCGAAACAGTAACCGAACTGTGCAACCGTCTCAAAGACGTTTTCGGCACCTGTCACACCGTCGACCACTACCGAGGTCAGATGGCAAATATTTTCATGCGGCAAAACGAGCATATTCTCGATTACATTTGCCGCGTAAAAGATCTCCGCGCCGCGATCCTCGACTGCGATCGCGATCGACCGAACATAGCGAACGTAGACGATCTCACGATAGATAGTTTCATCCGCGGGTTAATCCCGAACCTCCGAAGTGAAATCCGGCGCCTTCGACACGGATCACTGAATCACGTATTCAATAAAGCGATAGAATTATATAAAGAGGCCGAAATAGACAGAGACCGTTACGAACGATTCGACGAACGAGTACGATTTTCGGACGCGTCACGCGACAGAACCCCCGATAGGATGACGTCGCCGCAGCACCCACAGTCGAACCCGAGATTCGATCAATCATATTCTTCCTACCGAAGTCACCAATCCGACGTATACGCATTTTCATACGATAGGGATTCTTCGGCACAACAATATCGCAACTTCAGAGTCGACCGTAGTCCGACACCCGAGCGCTATCGCGACGACCGTTATCGCCCGGACCGATACCACGATGGGCCACGCGACGACTCTCCTTATCGCACGCGTGCCGACCTGTTTTCAAACAGACCACGCGGAGAACGTCATCTCGAGTCATATCACGATGCGTACACCTCCTCCCAACGCCGCGAAGATGATTACGCGAGCTCTTTTGCACCAGCAAAGTACTGCAATTATTGCGAGACGTCCGAGCATGATATTTACGAATGCCGCAAACGCGAAACCGAACGGTCGGGAAATGGACCAAGCCTCCTGTCCGCCGCGAGTCCACGACAGGAGGCACCTCTCAAACGATTCGCTTGAATAATCGCGACCGAGCCGAGCACAGAAAGGGCCAGAGGGTAACGAGAATAACTCTCAGCGACAATACCGCAATCCCGTATATAATTGTTATGATCCCCGAGTTGATAAAAGATATTAAGATCATGCTAGACACAGGATCAGAACCGAACCTGATCAAAGCCTCTCTATTAAAGCCCGATATTGTAATCGACACGGGAAATAAAATTCTAATGTCTGGCATTACCGACGAAATCGTATCGACTGTAGGATCCGTTTATTTAACAATATCTGGTACGCCCGTAGAATTTCAAGTTGTGCCAGATTCATCTGCAATTCCATCCGATGGAGTTCTTGGATCTGCGTTCTTAGTCCAAGGCGCAGACATTTCGTATAGAAACCGGTGCATGACATGGCACGGAAACGAGTTTCCTTTTATCTCACGCGAGAGTTGCCATACCGAACCGCGAGCCGCGGTATACACAGCGATGAACGCCGCCGGACTTAGGATAGGTTACCTGCGAAAATGCGAAATCGCGCCCGGCGTTATAATTCCGAATTGTTCAAAGCGCATCTCCGACGGTAAAGCGTACATACAGAGCGTCAACACCACGAGCGAACCGATCGAACTCTCCACGCCGAACATGGAGCTGGAGGAAGTAGAAAGTATCGTGGAAATCGCCGATCCGGAGTCAGAATTTACGAATTCTATTTCAAATTCAATCCCAATTTCAAATTCTCAGTCTACTATATCAAATGCCCATGAGCATCCAGATTCGCGAGCGAATCATTCAAATTCAGATTCAATTTCTATTTCGAATTCAAAACCGAATTCATTGTTGAATCTCAATTCTACTAATTCCAATACGAACAAGTATCATTCCCATTTAGATTCAATTTCTATTTCGAGTTCAAAGCAGAACTCATCGTTGAATCTCAATTCTACTAATTCCGATACGAACAAGTATCATTCAAATTCAGATTCAATTTCTATTTCGAATTCAAAACCGAATTCATTGTTGAATCTCGATTCTTCCATTTTAGATACCAACGCGTATCCCAAGTCCAATCCAAATCTAAAAATCCTAAATCTTCGTCCCAATTCATCTAATTCTCTTTCCAATTCTTATTCTCTCGATTCCCGCTGCGACGAGGTCACGAACATAATTAGTACCGACCATCTCAGCAAGAAGAGAAATATTCAAAGTTCAACGCGCGATAATCACGATAAATCTCACCTCTCCAGCGACCGCTTATACAAGACAGACCGAGTCATTCGCACGAAACCGAAACCCGTGAAATCAAAAACGTTTACATTTAGAGCGATAGCCGCGAAGCGTAACATGCATATTGTAAACTCTCCGAAATCTAAGATGTTTGTGTTACAGCCGATAAGTCGCAAGCGATATACATTTTCAGCGAAGACGATGACGCGTCAACCCTTCCCTATTTCCTCTACGATGGATTACGACTCGTCCGACATGTTTGACGATGCGAGTCCAAGACGACATTTTATGAAACGTTACGTTGAACCGCGACGTTCGACTCCGAGGATGAGAAATAATTTTCGTGCCGAAAATTATTTCCCCAAGGGGTGAGATGTCACGTCTGCCGACGTGTTGCCATAGGTTATAAGCATAGCCAATAAGAGTAGGATATTGTAACCGTCATTATTAAGAACATTGATTAGTTATAAGTAGTCATACTTCGCTCCGTTCATCAGATCCGATTCTCACCTCATACCATATACCCATTCTTATCTTAACCCTAGTATAATAATCATATCTTAATGTATTCCCCGTAGCAGTATCACGTAGCATTCACCGTAATCATTAATCGCGCGCTTCTCATAACATCCATAGCGTTATGTCTAACGAGACATCCGGTAGAAAATAAGACACCTATGTATTCGACCTCACGATCCTAAAAAGAGTTCAGTTAGTTCAGTTCAATTCGGACAGCCAGTCTGACACGTTCGTTCAAGACTCCAGCGAGGCTCGCCGCCTCCTGGATGTCCCGGTCCGGACTCCGACGAGTCCTCGCTCTCATCCGCCTTTTAGCGGTCCTGCTATATCACGCGCTTCTAGTTCATTATAATTTCATTTCATACGTTACAAATATATTCCCAGTTATTAATTTAATAAGTGAGTCTCGCTTAGTTCTTCTCCCTACATCCTCGCGCTTTCCTATTCAATTCGCGTTCGTCGCTATCAATTACGAAAGCTCATGCGCGTCAACGAACGCGGGACGGAGGACAACAGCGGGGTATCTCCCGCCAACCGAGGATCACCGACGACGTGATCTTCCCAGGACGAGTGAGGATCATCGTCCTTCCTACGACGATCCAGCCTGATTCGACTGCAGCCGTCAGCGAGCAACGGAAGCAGTTCGCATAAAGGAAGCCTGCCTGTCTTCACCGATCGCTATACTCAACTGTCCGATAAGTTGCTAGATATTTCCCTGCGAAGATTCGCGCCGTCTCAGTTATCTCTGTTCTCGTCCGCCGCTTTGGGGCGAATCTACTGTAAGCGTTAAGTAGAATACGCATGTTCGCGAAAGTCGTGGTTCCCAGTCAGACGTCGGACGTAACGTGCCGCGTGGACAAAAGGTTGTATCGCATTTGAGAGCGTCCAGTAAGGGGAATGGGTCGCGGAACGATAGTTTTCGCGAAAGTCAGACTCCGGGACGTAACAACGTGTGCAAAGCTTTCGTGTCAGCATTGAAGAAGGACGGTAGCCCCCGAACAACTTGCAGACTGACTATTTAACATGTATAAGATAGACAGTACATTATAATCCACATTCGTCTTTACCGCGTGGTAGTGGCTGAATCGTTTCGGAGTCCACCCCAATCGGTACATTGCCACAACTTTTTCCGCGAATGAATTGACATTTTCTCGACCATTTTTTATGTCCTATCACCGGATCATCTTCTGTTTCCCATTCATGCAGTTGTAAGCCACACTCGAAACACTTCACCCAATCCTCCAAATCTATGTAGAAAAACCCTGCTGCGGCAAGATCTTTAGGATTGACAATATCATTATATCCCCAGTTGTCAAAACTCTGAAGTCTCTCATATTCAAAACGATAATCATGCGGTTGGTCTGGTAGGGATATTTTCCGAGCGAAGGACATCATATAATAAATATAGTCCGTAATTCATATAATATGTTTATTGAGCCATTCGCGAAATGTTATAACTTTGCTTAAACTACAATGATTGTGCTTCGATGAGTAACAGTGAAGCTGACATATATGATTATTAGTAACATTATATCCAGGATAATTTATTAATTCTTCATATTTTGGACAACCAAATACTTCTAAATTTACCGATTGTATTCCTAAATGTTGCAATAGTTGTTTTTCAAACGATCCTCCTTTGTAAGCAACTAAAGGATTCTCATAATTAGAAACAAAATTTTTTATCACATCATATATATCTGCTTGTCTGTATTTTTCATGTCCAAAATCCTTGAATGGAATTCCGTGTATGTAATTTCTAATGTAAGTAACAGTTCTTCTGTCTGCGTATGACAAATCGGAAAAATCCATGTTCAGTTTAAAATCGGCTTTTTCAAATGAACCATCATGCATATTTATTATTGCCAACTCTTCGCATAGAAATTTTTTGCCAACCATGAATCCGTCCAAGTCCAGGATTTGCATAATTTGATTCATCTAAATAAAAAAATAAAAAAAGTTTAAAAAAAAACAACGTTTCAATTATCTTGCTACCGCACGGTTGTTAACAAAATATTCCTTTCAACTTTGATTTGATATCATTCGTTAAATTTCCAGTTCTCAAAAATATAATTACACTTTGCATCCAACGATGCGATGTTCCCCCGTTTCGATGATGTTCAATATCGCGGACGGGGAATTGATCACCGGCCATCGCGCCACAACTTGACTAAATCTTTTCGTGTAAGTGAAACATACACGACTCGTTGTGTCGTTTCGCATTAAACGTACCACCAATGTTTTCAGCTCGATGGAGAAATGATCGCTCAAGTATGAATTTATAACGTGAGGCCAAGCTAAATTTTCAACGTTGGTGCTGTCATTTCATCTTTTTTCCTCGATACGTACATTCCACAAGTCTAACGGACAGTATGCGAAAACCGTCACGTATGGAACAATGAATGATCTTACATGAAACAACACCAAAGAGAATAACTTTTACCACGATAAAACGCTTGCAACGATGGAACGTTTGCGAAGACTACAATTCACATTCCATCGTGTCCTATTTATTCGTTGCTACCCTTAAAGATAAGGGTGATGACTCAGCAGCTCTGCCCTTGGCCTAAATGACGTAAGAAAGAATGGGGGCGGTGCCTAACAGCTTTGCCCTTGGCCTAGATGATGTAATGCTTGTGCAATACCAAAGGAGTATAATCTTTTAGAGGGATTGTCCCCCTCCCCGCGAAAAAATATGATGTAATATATGCTTGCGCAATACCGCCCTGCGGTACCACCCCTTAAGTGATGACTCAGCAGCTCTGTCCTTGGCCTAGATGACGTAAGAAAGAAGGGGGCGGTGCCTAACAGCTTTGCCCTTGGCCTAGATGACGTAACGCTTGTGCAATACCAAAGGAGTATCACCTTTCAGAGGGATTGTCCCCCCTCCACGCGAAAAAATTTTAAGTGATGACTCAGCAGCTCTGTCCTTGGCCTAGATGACGTCAGAAAGAAGGGGGCGGTGCCTAACAGCTTTGTCCTTGGCCTAGATGACGTAATGCTTGTGCAATACCATTAAGTGATGACTCAGAAGCTCTGTCCTTGGCCTAGATGACGTCAGAAAGAAGGGGGCGGTGCCTAACAGCTTTGTCCTTGGCCTAGATGACGTAATGCTTGTGCAATACCATTAAGTGATGACTCAGCAGCTCTGTCCTTGGCCTAGATGACGTCAGAAAGAAGGGGGCGGTGCCTAACAGCTTTGTCCTTGGCCTAGATGACGTAATGCTTGTGCAATACCATTAAGTGATGACTCAGCAGCTCTGTCCTTGGCCTAGATGACGTCAGAAAGAAGGGGGCGGTGCCTAACAGCTTTGTCCTTTGGCCTAGATGACGTAATGCTTGTGCAATACCATTAAGTGATGACTCAGAAGCTCTGTCCTTGGCCTAGATGACGTCAGAAAGAAGGGGGCGGTGCCTAACAGCTTTGTCCTTGGCCTAGATGACGTAATGCTTGTGCAATACCATTAAGTGATGACTCAGCAGATCTGTCCTTGGCCTAGATGACGTCAGAAAGAAGGGGGCGGTGTCTAACAGCTTTGTCCTTGGCCTAGATGACGTAATGCTTGTGCAATACCATTAAGTGATGACTCAGCAGCTCTGTCCTTGGCCTAGATGACGTCAGAAAGAAGGGGGCGGTGCCTAACAGCTTTGTCCTTGGCCTAGATTACGTAATGCTTGTGCAATGCGGTACCGCTCTCCCGTGAATTGGAAAGTTCCTCAGAACCGCCTGAATTGAGAAGTGAATTAGAACCACAGCTTTGTCCTTGGCCTAGATGACGTAATGCTTGTGCAATGCGGTACCGCTCTCCCGTGAATTGGAAAGTTCCTCAGAACCGCCTGAATTGGGAAGTGATCCAGAACCCGCCTATATATCCTACTCCAGAATTATATTCTTTAGTACAAGTTGCTTTAGCAGTACCGCCAACACAAGTTAGTGTTGAAAGATTGTTTTCATCTTTAAAGTATACAGGGTGTCTCAAAATTAGGTCCGGAGCCGAAAATGGGAGGTTCCTGGGATCATTTCAAGCGACATTTTCCTTTGAAAAAATGTCGTCCGCGGCTTCGTTAACGAGTTATTAACGAAAAACACGGACCAATCAGAGCGCGAGCTAGACGCGTGCAGCCCGGCGCGCCGGCAGCCGAGTGTCGGTGGCACGCCGCGATGTCGTAACGAACAAGAGTTTCTCGATTATGTGAATGCTCTCCGATTTCAATGAGCTTTGGATATGTGGTCAAGATCATTATTCTGAACAACATTTCTCTTTAGACTTTTTGGCGATCGGCTTTGGTTTACGATATTATTGTAAAAATTTGTAATTGTAAATCGATCGATGTACTATTTCCTATTCGATTTCGATAATCTTTGGATATGTTGTCAATACCATGATTCTGAACAACATTTCCCTTTAAAGTTTCTGTCGAACGGCTTTGGTTTACGATATTATTGTAAAAATTTGTAATTGTAAATCGATCGATGTACTATTTCCTGTCCGATTTCGATAAGCTTTGGATATGTTGTCAAGACCATGATTCTGAACAACATTTCCCTTGACGGTTTTTGTCGGTCGGCTTTAGTTTACGATATTATTGTAAAAATTTGTAATTGTAAATCGATTGATGTACATACTATCTCCTCGCCGATTTCGATGAGCTTTATTTCAAAGGAAAAAGATATTTAAAACATCGAATTTATAACATATTTCAAAGTCATCGAAATCGGTGAGGACCCACATCATCGGCAACTTTACCCGAACGATAGAAGAAGCACAAACTTATTGAATTAAAAACTCACTTATTCAGCCGTAAATCCATTTGACTACCACATACAACCACCACACTTTTACATAATTGTTGAACTCGTAGCACACTTTTATAACTCGTATCGATATCGAACGAAATTACTTACTCCGACGCGGAAAGAGTTCGATGCTCTTCGCAATGCCGCGCGAAACTGTGCTCTCCCAGCGTACAATGTATTCGATGAAGGCGTCGTTTAAAACAAATGAAATCGTTCCCAAGGAGATATTGATTTTTCGAGAATCATATGGCATTGATTTTTCGAGAATCATATGATTCTCGCAAACACCGATTCGAAGATTATGTAAAAGTGTGGTGGTTGTATGTGGTAGTCAAATGGATTTACGGCTGAATAAGTGAGTTTTTAATTCAATAAGTTTGAGCTTCTTCTATCGTTCGGGTAAAGTTGCCGATGATGTGGGTCCTCACCGATTTCGATGACTTTGAAATATGTTATAAATTCGATGTTTTAAATATCTTTTTCCTTTGAAATGAAGCTCATCGACATCGGCGAGGAGATAGAATGTACATCGATCGATTTACAATTACAAATTTTTACAATAATATCGTAAACCAAAGCCGATCGACAGAAACTGTAAAGGGAAATGTTGTTCAGAATCACGGTATTGACAACATATCCAAAGATTATCGAAATCGGATAGGAAATAGTACATTGATCGATTTACAATTACAAATTTTTACAATAATGTCGTAAACTAAAGCCGATCGACAGAAACTGTAAAGGGAAATGTTGTTCAGAATCATGGTATTGACAACATATCCAAAGTTTATCGAAATTGGCGAGGATTCACATCATCGAGCAACTTTTGTTCGTTACGACATCGCGGCGTGCCACCGACACTCGGCTGCCGGCGCGCCGGGCTCCACGGGTCTAGCTCGCGCTCTGATTGGTCCGTGTTTTTCGTTAATAACTCGTTAACGAAGCCGCGGACGACATTTTTTCAAAGGAAAATGTCGCTTGAAATGATCCCAGGAACCTCCCATTTTCGGCTCCGGACCTAATTTTGAGACACCCTGTATACTATCACCATTGCGCTACAACTTATCCGATGAAATTGTTAACGACATATTAATACTTAAAAATAATAAAATTGAAAATTTATAAATTGCTAGTTTAGAAATATATTGTTATAGTTCTAAACTAGCAATTTATAAATTTTTCAATTTTATTATTTTTAAGTATTAATATGTCATCCTAGGACGGATGACCATTACTTTATATTCACCATGTAGAGTATTTCAATTTTCAACACTAACTTGTGTTGGTGATACTATTAAAGCAACTAGAATGAATAAACTAGCAATTTATAAATTTTCAATTTTATTATTTTTAAGTATTAATATGTCATCCTAGGACGGATGACCATTACTTTTTATTCACCATGTAGAGTATTCCAATTTTCAACACTAACTTGTGTTGGTGATACTATTAAAGTAACTAGAATGAATAAACTAGCAATTTATAAATTATCAATTTTATTATTTTTAAGTATTAATATGTCATCCTAGGACGGATGAATTACTGTTTTATTCACCATGTAGAGTATTCCAATTTTCAGCCATAATAAAGAAGTCGGGATGCAGTGTATAAATACGACTGGGAGTAACTGTATTTACGACTACTTACTGTAATTTCGTGACCACACTCATTAATTACGCATGTCGATTTATTTTGCGATGAATTATACTCGAAGTATTCAAAAACAGCATTTATCTTCCTTCGACCCATTTGTTACACTGACACTGACTCTAATTGTACTAAGATTAATGCAAAAAAACCAAAACCGAACTAAAATAACGCACTAATAAACTATAATGAATAAGAAATATTCTAATATCAACACTAAAAAAAAGTAAGTATAAAGTATTAAATATATACAATAACGGATAACGTTCCGATATCGAAATAGTGGTATATACGGAGGAAAAATGGAGGTGGCGAGGGATCTGAGAAAACGTACGTCGTTCGTTATGGCTAATGACAAAATGAAAGATTGCTTTATTAAAACAAAAATCCTACGTGCCTTTGACCTTGCCGCGTATTCAATTATTTCCGCCTTCCGCGCTCCGCAGCGCGGCGGTCTCCGTGCGTCGTTACGGTATCGCTTGTTCGTTGTCGCAAGACGTCTGTTGTTGTTAAATAAAATAAGAAAATTAAAAAAATTACCGGCAAATATGAGAAAATATATCGGTACTTTCAAATAGTATCATACCGGTATTTCGGTACAACATACAACCGAAAATACCGGTATAATACCGGTATAATACCGGTATAAGTTCTTGAAATATTCCGGTATTTCCATTTACCGGTATGGTGTCATACCGGTATTTCGGTTTCTATAAAGGTTATTGGGGTAATACCGGTATAATACCGTTATTTTGTATACCGTTATTATACCGGTATTATACCGGTATGAATCCCTGCATTCTACGTTATTAGAATAATTGTAGTTTAATTATGATACATTTTATATCAACATTTTTTATTTACACCTAGAAACGCCACTGTCTCGGAAGGAAATGGACATACGAGAGAAGCAATGAAATTAAAGCATCATTGCGAAAAAAGATTTGTTTGCAATAACCTCAATATTTTATGAAATTCTATTATAATTATAGTTATGACTGTATTTTTCAATAAATAAACTTGTGTATGCTGGTATAATCAATTTATATATATTATACAATTTATTTTATTATTTGTTTGACAACTAATAAATCTACAAATTGTTTCATAAACTAAAAAATACTTCCTGCATTTTCGTATTCTCCAATCAGTCCAAATAAATACGATCAATCTGTTCTCATACACCAATTTTTATTAATGCAATTATGACAGTAACAAAACGTTTCTATTTAAAATGAATACATATTTTGAACATAGTTTTTACATTTTTAATTTTTTGGAAGGTTAAAAAATGTAATTAAAAAGGTAATGAAAAATAAAAATAAAAATCGCTTCGGGGACTCGAAGGCTAGCTCCAGATTGCAATTCATCGCTCGACGGCTCGACAGCCGAATTTCAGTTTCGTTTCGGTAAAGCAATACAATATGGAAAGTGCTAAAAATAGATTGTGGCTGGCGCAAGCGCACAAGCAGCGCACACGGATATAGTAGAGGTACGCTCGCGAGTGTAGCGCGCGAGCGCGTTGCTAACACGATAAAGTGTCTTCTGCACCAACGAAATGCCGTCGGTGGCCTCCTGTTTCTCACTCCAGTCAGAATATATTCTAGAGGGCGTAAGAGAAATATTCGTGTGGCGTAAATATGTTTCCCCGACGTGGAAGTGCCAGAGGCAACGTAGGTTGTACAGAGGATTAAACTCAGGGTCACCAGTGTAGGGAAATTATCGTGAGCCTACACACTCACGTAGTATGACTCTATCAGAAGGAATATTGTGGGGGAAAGTAATCGTTCACAGATATCACCGAACAGCCTTTATTAGCTGTGTAGTCACGGATAGCCAAAGGTGCTACAATACGAGAATTATACAGAAGTAGTTACAACTGACCACAACGTGGTCGACAGAAATGAGAGCGAGGATAAAACACGTGTTGCTTCTATGAGAACTCACGACGAACAGGATGAGCGCAATAGCTCACCCGAGCGTTTCTCTCAGAAGCATCTTGTGCGCAGGCGCGGAGCCTCGTCATTGGACGAGTGCAGCGCCGAGCCCACATTCGAGCGACACAGATGTACTAACAGTAAAGTGGGTTCTGTTTCCTGCTAAAGATGATCTAGGTTCTGTTCCATGCTAAAGATGATGTAGGAGCTGTTCCAGGTTAAACATGATGTGGAGACAAAAGCGGCACGGCTAATCCCCGGGCGTGCGCACTTTCATTTCCTCTCTGGTGCTGGCAGTCTTTAATAGTATTTCGTTGGTGCTTCGGGTCGGAAGGGTTAATTTGTTGCGCATGCAAAATTCTCTCGTGTATCTTACAATTAGTACATACACAGGTTCTCGGCATAACGTAAGGAGATTTCTTTTTTATTAGCGTCTTCGCTCTCTTTACGGCGAACAGGCAGAAGAGAGCCTCTTCGCGATTGCACTCTTCGATGACTTTCGGATGTATTGAAAACTCATAATCGGACAACGTTGCGTACTTTAGACTTCACAACGCTGTAGACATACCGTTCGCAGATATTTTTGCTACAAAAAAGGTCATTCATTGGGTTTTATTATATTATCTTGCAAACACCATGGGGCAATACCATGGTATCTGTCCCATACCTTCCTTAAGAAACTTTTTAAAAGAAGGACAGTCGCGACGTTTTCGAACGGTTACCCATCGACTCTGCGTACTACTCATGTTTGCTACAAATGCATGAAATCCGCAGTCTAATGATTGCATTACCTGATTATTGTGATTTGTGCAGCAGTACAAGGGATATGGCAATTATTATTAGTGCATAACTGTGTGTTGACATATGTGAACAGTGATTGTGAGTGTGGAAAAATTGCAAGGCATCTGTGTGAAATAAACATACGAATTATTTATCGATTCGAAAGTGAAAGTGAAATTCTGGATCGTCGACTTGACCGCGCATCCCTTAGGCCTTCTACCACCGGCTGTGCAGTTCGTCGACTGGCCGTACGTCCCTCGGCTTTCAGTACTGCCGTATACCTGAAGACATCTGTGCAGTTCGTCACCGAGTGACCCAGTGACACACATTTCGTAGCAGCAAATGGATTTACGGCTGAATAAGTGAGTTTTTAATACAATCAGTTTCTGCTTCTTCTCTCGTTCGGGTAAAGTTGCCGTAAGTCGGGTAAAGAGATCCACCCATATGAATTGACAAGTACAGTTCTTCCGACCGACACAAACTGTAAAGGGTAATGTTGTTCAGAATCATGGTCTTGATAACATATCCAAAGCTCATCCAAATCGGGTAGAAGATAGTACATCCATCGTTTTACAATTACAAGTTTTTACAATTATGTATCTCGTAAACTAAAGCCGGCCGACAGAAACTGTAAATGGTAATGTTGTTCAGAATCATGGTCTTGACAACATATCCAAAGCTCATCCAAATCGGGGAGGATTCACATAATCTCGAAAAACTCTTGTTCGTTACGGCATCGCGGCGTTACACCACGCTCGTCTCCCGGCGCGCCAGGCTGAACGCGGCATCGCGCGTCTAGGTCGCGCTCTGGTTGGTCCGTGTTTTTCGTTAATAACTCCTAAACAAAGCCCCGGCTGACATTGGTGCAACGGAAAATGTTGCTTCAAATGACCTAAGGAACCTCCTATTTCCCGGACTTGAAGGGGTTTTGGGACACCCTGTATAACCGATTGAATGAAAAGGCACCGCACTTATTTGTACACCTAGTAAGTGGTGTATGTATTTTTCTCTGTAAATATGTTGTTCTTTATAGTAGAAGACAGCGAGACGCCTTATACAGGGCGAGTCCGAAGAAACAGAACACTTAAATATCTCCGTTAGTTTTCGTTGTACAAAAAAACTTCTCAGGACAAAGTTACACTGTTTGAAGGGCCACAGGTAACGGTAAAAATTTTCAAGGTCATGTTTTTATGAGATTTCAAGGTCATCGCTGTTTTTTTAAATGGAATGATATATCTTCGTCAACGTAATGTTGTAGCTGACAAAATAACGAATTCATCCATGTAACACAATATGACCTTCAGCCCAGAAAAATGGAATAAATAAAATTCAACGTGTAAGATTCATTTGATTTATTTCTGTTACGCAAAATGTTCAAAAAGATTCCCTTGAGCTGCTATACATTCAAATGTGTTAATGTTGGAGCAGTGGTGTATATTATACGAAGCGTACGGATTATTAGATTTATATATTTGCAATATGTGAGTAGAGAAGAACACATGTGTACAGTGTGGCGGTTTGCCAGAGAGGAACCTGTAACAAATATATCGGAGGCGCGAGACTCCTCTCTCTCCGGCTCGCGATCACCGCGAGATGGCCGCCGCGAACACACACGGTTTCTCGCAAGTACCGCGGCGCCGACCGGGAAGGCTGCAGCCACGACAGCGAGATGGCCACCGCGGGCACGCACGGGTTCTAGCGAGAACCGCGGCGACGGCCGCGAGATGGCCAAGGCGGATCCGCGGTTTCTCGCGAGAGAAACTGTACCCGCGAGGGTATAAATACGCGTCGCGGACCCAGAGAGAATCAGTCGGCGACTCCGAGCCACTGATGCCAAGGCTGTAGTACTAAACCATACCCCCACCATAGCCTACTATTGCCCCTACGTTCCTTTCCAACGCGCCCGCGCGCTACACTCACCAGCGTACCTCTACGGATACAGTAGAGTGATACGCTGGTGAGTGTAGTGCGCGGGCGCGTTGGAAAGTAACGTAGGGGCAATAGTAGGCTATGGTGGGGGTATGGTTTAGTACCACAGTACCACAGCCTTTTGGCATCAGTGCTCCGAGCAGTGAACGATCGTTGCTAGTGGCTACTCCACGAACGCAGTCTGACGCAGCTACGAGAACCAGGCTTTCCTCTTGACCGCCTACCGCCGTCACCGATCCTACGATCCGCCATTCCTTGTGGCCAACGCCTTTGGAATCCGTCTGACCTGGCGAGAAGTATTCATGGCCAACGCCCCTATACTATCGCTCTCCGATACAGTGATGCCAGAGCTGTGGTACTAAACCATACCCCCACCATAGCCTACTATTGCCCCTACGTCCCTTTCCAACGCGCCCGCGCGCTACACTCACCAGCGTACCTCTACTGTATCCGTGTGCGCTGCTTGTGCGCTTGCGCCAGCCACAATCTGTTCGGCTGTCGAGTCGTCGCGCGTCGAGCGTATGAATCGCAATATGGAGCTAGCCTTCGAGTCCCCGTGCGGCGATTTTTTTTTTACAATACTGTTTTAATTACATTATTTAACCTTTCAGAAAATTAAAAATGTAAAAACTATGTTAAAAATATGTTTTCATTTTAAATAGACACGTTTTATTGTTATTATTCATTTTTATAGAAACGTTGTATTTATTTGGAAACAATTTGTAGAGTTATTAGTTGTCAAACAAATAATAAAACAAATTGTATAATATAAATTAATTTTACAAGCATACACTTGATCTTCTCCGTCTTCCTGTAATCAAAAAATACAGTCAAAATTATAATTATAATAGAATTTCATAAAATATTGAGGTTATTGCAAACTCATCTTTTTTCGCAATGAGGCTGTAATTTCATTGCTTCTCTCGAATGTCCATTTCCTTCCGGGACAGTGGCGTTTCTAGGTGTAAACAAAAAATGTTGACATAAAATGAATCATAATTAAACTACAATTATTCTAATAACGTGGAATGTAGTACATATTAAGTTTTAGTTACCTGGAGTTTCTTCTTCGACGTTAAGCACCCTTTACTGCTTCTCGTAATTTGCGTATATACAGTAAGGAGCATAACTGATTCCACACACTTTAAATAAGAACAACTTTTTTATGAATGGACCAAACGCCTTCAATTTCTCTGTAAGGCTAGAAGTAGTTTTGTAAATGATGTGTATAAAATATGTTGAAAAAATGTTGACTTAAAATGGATCATAATTGATGTGATTTGACACACGAATTTGTATGTCGCGCCAAAAGGGAATGTTCCAGAAAACGCAATGCGCAGATTACGTGCGCATACTCTATACATGCGTCGATCTCGATTTCCTCTTCCCACCATGATGTTCACTGCGCGCTCGACTAAAAGTTATTTACGCCGTTATGAGTGTTAAAGTAATAAAGAATATAAAGCTCAACAAGGTTATGGGCCCAGATAGGTTACACTGCGCGTGCAAACCATAAGAATAGTGAGAAGAAGAAAACAAAGTATAGAAAGAAAGCGTACAAAGCAGGCACGTCAACGATAAAAGCAAAAGTGAGGTTAAGTGAAGTATTGCCACGTGGGTCGTTCGAAATAATTGACGAAATAAAAGAGAAATAAAGTGAAAATGGCCTCGCTAGTACACTCCATGGATCGAATCGATAAATTGAACGCAAATAATGATAGATCGTGGAAGTTTAATATGAAAATGTTGTTAGTGCAACGTGAATTGTGGGAACACGTAGCGGGCGAAGCAAGTGAACCTACAGATGAGAACGATGCGGAACAATTCAACCGCAAGGAAGAAGAGGCACTGGCAGCTATCGCACTGAGCGTGGAGGCAGAACAACAAATACACATATTAGACTGCGAAACAGCATATGAGGCATGGGAGGCATTGAAGAAAGTCTTCGAGCCAAAGTCGAGACCACGAATATTGCAGTTAAGGAAACAAATGGTTTCTATAAAACTAGAAGCTGATGAAAACATGACGTCTTATCTGGGCAGGATAAAAATATGTAATGATGGTCTAAAGGAAGCTGGGTATGAAATCAAAGACGATGACATAGCATATACAATGTTATCTGGCCTGCCGGACAGTTACGAGGGAATAGTCATGACACTGGCAAATATGGACGATAACAAGTTCAAGTCATCAGAAGTAAAGGGAATCCTGCTATACGAGTACGAAAGGAGAACAGCGAAAGAAATGGACGGTGCTGGTCGACGGAAAGAAGCGTTTGGAGTCAGTCGACAGAAGGAAGCGCATCACCAAACCAAGGAAACGACTCATCAACCAGCAGAACGCAGGAAAGAAGAAAGAACGTGCTTTAAATGTAATAAAAGGGGACACATTGCGATAAACTGTAGAGCACCACAGGCGAAGGTAAATTGGAAATATGGTACGCCTGTTCCACGTAAGCATAAAGATACATTTCTGTTAGAGGTAAATAATACACAATTGGATGACCATTGGCTGATCGATAGCGGTGCAACTCACCACATATGTAAATACCAAGAGTGGTTTGTTAATTATAGGCAAATTGAAAACGAAGTAATCTATTCAGCCGATAGCCATACCAAAAACGAATTGAAAGCAGTAGGAATTGGCGATATCAATATAGAAACACGTGTGAATGATAATGTATTTAGTTTGACGTTACAGAATGTGTACCATGTGCCCAACATAAGGAGAAATTTATTATCTGTATCTCAAATAGAAAGTAAAGGTAAAAGATTAATATTTGACAATGGAAAGGTACAAATATACAACAAAAGGAGTAAGTTGATAGTGGGGGAGGCATTCAATAGTAATGGGTTATATATTATAAAAGTAGAAAATATTGAGAATGACTTCTGCCCTGCTGAATCACATATAGTAAGCAACAACAAAACAAGTAATAATCAGATATGGCACCAGAGATTTTGCCACGTATAAGTTTGTCGAATATAATAGAATTATATAAAAGGAATTTAGTTAGAGGTTTAGAAAATATAAATAATGACAACATTCATTGTAATGGGTGTAGCGTTGGTAAGTCTACCAAAGCTCCATGCAAACAAATAAAACATAGGCAAACGAAAGCTATTCTAGAATTAGTCCATTCGGACTTATGTGAGCCAATGAAGACTGAATCTATAGGGGGTTCAAAATATTTTCTAACACTTACAGATGATTATTCGCGAAAGACAACGATATATTGTGTAACAGACCTACATAACGTAGGCCTGTTACGAACAAACCCCTGTCACACCTCCACCGGTTATACACGACGACGCGAATCTAGTAACGTACCACCGGCCTCCTGTCATAACAACAACACCGCCTGTACCGCACGTACCCCGCACCCAGGCCCGTATTCCAACGGGAATCCAAATCAAACTTCCAAAATACTGTTCAGAAGAAGGTATACGTCACCATCAAAATACCGCACCGCACCACCATCCCTTACCACCGAACCGTTCCTATAAAAGCCGTCGCGAACAGACTAGAATCACCTGAGTCTACCAGTAGCCATCCGGGAATCACCTCGTGCGATATTCCAGTGCTCTGAGTATTCTACCTGTAACCGTTGTCCACGTCTCCGCCGTTATCGGCATCCTGGTTCCGCTGGTACGAGCCGTGCTCTACCTCGAACACCCGGTGCGTCACCGGTCTCTTTCGCTAGGCGCGTCGCCTCCGAGAGTCGACGAACAAGAAGTGGTGTGTCACCCCTTCGGCTTCGTCGAAGAAATCCTGTTGTCCTGTCCGTCCGCTGGTGCGAGCCGTGCCCCACCTCGAACACCCGGTGCGTCACCGGTTACTTTCGTTAGGCGCGTCGCCTCCGAGAGCCAGCGAACAAGAAGTGGTGCGTCACCCCTTTGACTTCGTTGGAGAACCTCCTGTCCAGTTATCCTGTACTTCCGCTGGTGCGAGCTGTGCTCCACCTCGAACACCCGGTGCGTCACCGGTCACTTTCGTTAGGCGCGTCGCCTCCGAGAGCCGACGAATAAGAAGCGGTGCGTCACCCTCTGACCTCGTCGGAGAACCTCCTGTCCAGTTACCCTGTCGCTCCGCTGGTGCGAGTTGTACTCCACCTCGAACATACCCGGTGCGTCACCGGTATATTTCGTGAGACGCGTCGTCCACGAAATCGGCCGAACTAGAAGTGGTGCGTCACCCTTCGACGTCGCCTAAGAACCGCCTAGAAAGTCACCCTCGTGAGGCGATTCGCCCACGAGGCCAGTCGAGCCAGACAAGGTGCGTCACCTTGACCGAACTCCCTGAACGACTGTCCGGAGGAACTTCGATGACCCGTGCGTCACGGACATCGAAGGACCACGACAACCCGGCCTAGGTAGGGAGATCACGACGACAGTCGTGATCTAACTCTACTCCTGTCCATCCTGCCTGCGTCCTACGCCACATGCAGGTTAAGGTAGCACTCTCACGGTCACACGTTCTAAAGTCACGGGCACCGTAGCATTACCATCGCGCACCGTATCCTGAGGCACCGTAGCTTACGCGTCCGAAAGGCAGCGAGTATAATTTATTTACCCGCAACCGACTCATCTCAGTTATTTCACCCGTACCGACTCCGTTCCTCGCGTCGTCACTCCACTTGTCGTTTAGAACCCTGGGTCGGCGAGCTGTTCAACACCAAGGAGCCCGAACGCGAGGAAGCCGAACGACGACGAAACACACCTGTTTCAATTGTCTAACAAGTAAAAACGAAGTATCTAGTTATATTCAAAAGTACATAGCTAGAGTAGAGCGTGAAACAGACAGAAAAGTAAAGAAAATACGAACAGATTATGGGTTGGAATTTTGTAACACGGAATTAAAAACACTGTTTAATGATTTAGGTATAATACATCAACGAACTAACACGTACACTCCTCAAATGAATGGAGTAGCAGAAAGGATCAATCGAACGGTGTTAGACTTAGTGCGAGCGATGCTAAAAGAAGCACAATTACCTACTAGATTCTGGGCGGAAACATTAATGGCAGCATGTTACATTAAAAATAGAGTAATACATTCGGCCATTAGCGACGGAGTACCAGAAAGTGTCTGGACTGGAAACATACCGAGTGTAAGACATCTTAGAGCATACGGTTGCTTGGCGTACGTTCACATTCCAAAGCCAGGTAGGCACAAATTAGATAAAAGGGCTAGAGAATGTATACTAGTGGGTTACTCAAATCAAACAAAAGGATATAGATTATGGAATCCTAAAGTTGATTACATTATACAGACAAAGCATGTAGAATTCGTAGAAGATGTATGTGGCTTTGAATACATCAATCAGAAGAAAACATACTGTAGTCCGATAGATGAAGAAGAAAATGTACACGAAACGATAGATGAAATGGTAATTGAAAAGGTTGAGGAGAATAACAATAAAGTAAATGAAAGCGTTAACAATATAGATAAAACCATATATAACTTGCGAGATGTACCGGGACGAGATAGAACCGTAGTTTATACACCAAACCGCGATAAGGTAGTAAGGAACCCATGGGGTCGCGGGGGTAAACCTAGAAACATTGAGATTAATTTATCAGAAATAATAGAACCGGTAACATTTGATCAAGCCATTGCATCACCTCAACGCGAGGAATGGAAGGAAGCAATGAACGAGGAACTTAGTAGCTTAGAAAGTAGAGACACTTGGGAAATAGTGGATAAAACAGCGGATATTAAATGTATAGGCAGTAAGTGGGTGTACAAAATAAAAACAAACCCGACCGGAAAAGTGGTTAAATATAAGGCTAGGTTAGTCGCGCAGGGCTTTAATCAAAGGAAAGACGTGGATTATTTTGAATCATACGCACCTGTAGCGAATATTTCAAGTATTAGATTACACTGTCCAACAGCCAAAAAGTATTTCGTACTATTTCGTAGTATTTCCCACTATGCGATTCTTGTAGAGTTTTTCGCGCTGATTCCGAATCTGTTTTTAATTTTTTTCCTATACGTCCAGTTTTTGAGAAAATGGAGTTTAAAAAAAGACATATTTTTCAACTTTAAACAAATATTGTGATGTTATTATAAAAGATATTGAATTGTTCTTTACAGCAAAAGATTCTGTAGACTTTCCCGAATACAGTGATATCCAATATTAATACATTATGATAGTTTAAACATGTTTAAACAATGATTAAAGACGGAGAGACACCACTTTTGCGGATATTTTCGAATTTATCTCAAAAAATAAGGGTCCAGCGAAAAATCGAACTATACCACGCGAAAGAGCAGACTTTTATCTTGAGAAACCCCCCTGTGAAGTTTGCATGGTCGACGTTATTTTCGAACCAGAAAGGAAAATATCTTCGCCCGACATGAGGTTCCGCCAGTGGCGCTCGGGACGGGATACGGAGCGGCGAACGACCGTTCTGGTGGTGAGCGCCACTGGTGACAACTCATGTCGGGCGAAGATATTTTGCTTTATGGTTCGAAAATAACGTCGACCATGCAAACTTCACAGGGGGTTTCTCAAGATAAAAGTCTGCTCTTTCGCGTGGTATAGTTCAATTTTTCACTGGACCCATATTTTTTGAGATAAATTCGAAAATATCCGCAAAAATTGGTGCAAAAGTGGTGTCTCTCCGTCTTTAATCATTGTTTAAACATGTTTAAACTATCATAATGTATTAATATTGGATATCACTGTATTCGGGAATGTCTACAGAATCTTTTGCTGTAAAGAACAATTCAATATCTTTTATAATAACATCACAATATTTGTTTAAAGTTGAAAAATATGTCTTTTTTTTTAACTCCATTTTCTCAAAAACTGGACGTATAGGAAAAAAATTAAAAACAGATTCGGAATCAGCGCGGAAAACTCTATAAGAATCGCATAGTGGGAATCGAAATACTTTTAAAAAGTTGAAATTTGTTGGACAGTGTTATTATTAGCAATGTCAGTATCGCAAGATTGGAAAGTACACCATCTAGATGTTAAGTGCGCATATTATATGGGGAACTAACGAAAGATATATATATATATATATGAGATTACCGCCAGGGTATGACATATCAGATACGAAAGTAGCCAAACTAAAGAGACCAATTTACGGTCTGAAACAATCGGGCCGAAATTGGAATAATGCTATAAATTCATTTCTAACCCAAAGCGGGTGTAAAAGACTGAAAACTAATAACTACATATATGTATACGATAATGAAGTAATAATAGCTATATACGTAGATGATATCATACTATTCACCAAAAACATAAATAAACTAGAACGAGTTAAATCAATGTTAATGTCAAAGTATGAAATGAGAGACTTAAACACTGTATCATATTTACTAGGTATAAGGGTAGATTATAGCGAGCGAACTATGAGATTGTCACAGAAGTTATATATAGAGAAATTGTTAACTGAATATAACGTGGATGAATAAAGCGGTAAATACACCGGTTGAATTAGGTATGAAGTTATCGAAAAATGATAGTCCATCAATCGAATTAGAGAAAAAGGAGATGGAGGAAGTACCATATAGACGATTGATAGGCTCCTTAATGTATATAGCGCTAGCCACGCGACCTGATATATTATATATAACGACAAAATTGTCAGAATTCGTTTCAAATCCAGGGAGACAGCATTGGATACAAGCGAAGAGGGTTTTGAAATATTTAGCCGCAACCAAAGATAAAACATTAACGTATAGCCCAGGAAATAATGAAATAGAAGTGTTTAGCGATGCGGATTGGGCAGCTGACATCGATGATAGACATTCTTACAGCGGAATGGTAGCGTTTTTAGGGGGAAATGCAATCTCGTGGAAATCAAACAAACAAAAATCAATATCCACTTCCACAATGGAAGCAGAGTATGTAGCATTAGCGACAGCTGTGAAAGAAATTATGGGAATGAACATGATGTTTAAGGAACTGAAAGATTTAAATATTGTCGAAGTACCCCATGTGAGCCACATGTCATCAGATGTGATAACAAATCTGCAATTGATTTTATATTGAATAGAGTGGAAAGGTCAAGGTCGAAGCACATAGATATTGCATATCACATAACCAGAGAGAGTTATGAACAAGGGTTAATAAAAATAAAGTACGTCTCATCTGGAGACAACGTGGCAGATATACTCACTAAGGGACTACCTAGTAGTGTAATTAAGACTCATGTACAAAAGTTAAGACTATGTGAAACTAAAGTGTAATGCGTATGGATTTAATGTGTATGAACGTAACATAGAATATGTATAGAGTGAATGTGTGTCAAATGTGGGGGATTTGATGTGATTTGACACACGAATTTGTATGTCGCGCCAAAAGGGAATGTTCCAGAAAACGCAATGCGCAGATTACGTGCGCATACTCTATACTTGCGTCGATCTCGATTTCCTCTTCCCACCATGATGTTCACTGCGCGCTCGACTAAATGTTATTTACGCCGTTATGAGTGTTAAAGTAATAAAGAATATAAAGCTCAACAATAATTAAACTACAATTATTCTAATAACGTGAAATGTAGTGCATATTAAGTTTCAGTTACCTGGATTTTCATCTTCGATGTTATGCACCCTTTACTGCATCTCGTAATTTGCGTATTGTATGTACATATACGTACAAATCGTCCGAATCCCGCGGAGTGAAAAGAAAACGATTAATAAAAAGTTTAATTAAATATGTATATATACAGGGTGAGTCACCAAACGTTACCACCTCAAATATCTTTGTTGTTTCTAAAGATACGTAAAATATGGTAAGGACAAAGTTGAATGGTACAATGGGGCTGACACGATGCAAAAAAAAAATTTTGTTTTTATGTCATTTTTTCAGAGATATAAAGGTGACCTTCATTTTTTTAAATGGAATGAGGTATTTTTTAATACATCAATCGATGCAGCTGGACATTCGTTATAATAAAGTACTAACCTATGTATGTCGAAAAGTTATTAGTTCAGGAGATATTTCAATTTAAATAACTCTAAAATACCATTACTGTCGTACTACGACGTCAGTGTTTACTTACTTATGTAACGTCTTATCACGACAGTAATGGTGTTTTAGAGTTATTTAAATTGAAATATCTCCTGAACTAATAACTTTTCGACATACATAGGTTAGTACTTTATTATAACGAATGTCCAGCTGCATCGATTGATGTATTAAAAAATACCTCATTCCATTTTAAAAGATGAAGGTCACCTTCATATCTCTGAAAAAATGACATAAAAACAAAATTTTTTTTTTGCATCGTGTCAGCCCCATTGTACCATTCAACTTTGTCCTTACCATATTTTACGTATCTTTAGAAACAACAAAGATATTTGAGGTGGTAACGTTTGGTGACTCACCCTGTATATGTATTTGTCGAGAAAATACTTATATTTTTCACTAATCGAAGTCGGCCGAACACAAAATTGCGGCTGCATTAAAAAATAGAAATATACCCGCCGCCAGAAGGGAAAACAAGTAAATTAGAGATGTAGCAGTGAACCAGCAAGTAAATAACAAAATTACAACCCTTACAAGACTTCCGTTTCCGGTTGTGTGAGAGATTGTGGTAGGTAACTAGCTGTGCGTGATTTTGGTGTGTTAGAGTGGAGTGGAAAGAAGTGCGAGTGCTGAAAACTGCTGAGAGGGGTTAGGAGGACTAGGGATAGGTGGGAGAGAAAGGGACAAGGGTGTGGGAGTGAGAGAAAAAGCAATAGGAAAGGGATAAGTGTACGGAGAGAGTAGGTTAGGTTTGCGCGGAGATAGACAGGTGGGCGCGGGAAAAGAGAGTAGGAGGAAGGTGGCGCGATCTGGAGAGAGAAAAGTAAAATAGGTGACAGGTAGAGTAAGAAGCGGGAACTTTTGAAAAGAAGTAAGAGGGAAAAAGTTAAAAGTGTAGGAAAATGGGCGAGAGAAGAGGGTAGAAAAGGGGATAGAGAGGGAGGAAGCGAAGGGTAGATTGGGGATGATTATGAGGGATGGTAATATAGAGCGGTGGTTCAGCTCTGAAAGTGTGGACTCCGTGGGGAGGAAAAGGGGGTTTGAGAACGTAGAGGAAGGGGGGGAGGATGTTAACGCAATTTTTAAAAAAAGCGATAATACGAGGAGGTCTCCGCAAAAAGATAACAGGGGTGGGGGAGGGAATTATAAAGAAATGGAAGAAATGTTTAGAGGGTTAATGGGGGAGGTGAGGAGGATGAGGGATGAGATGAGGGGGGAAAGGGAGGAAGGGAAACTGTTAATAGATGAATGGAGGAGGGAAAGGGAAAAATGGAGGGAAGAGAGGAGGGAGGAAGAACTAAATAGGGAAAGGATGAGGAATTGGTTAGAAAGCTTAGAGGGAAGGGTAGTAAAGGTAGAGGGGAGAATAGAGGAGCTAGTGAGGGAGGAGGGGGAAGGGGGTAGGAGGGAAAAAGCAGATATGAGAATAGATTGTATAGAGGGAAAATTGGGAAAAGTGGAGGAATGGATAGGGGAAAAGGAAAGGGGGGAAAAGAGGCGGGGGAGTATGGGGCAAGGGGAGAAATAAATATAGATGAGAATAGGAAAAGATTAAGGTTATTAGAAATTAAGCAGGACAAGAGGGATAGAGAGGAGAAGAAGAATAATATAGTAATAAGCAGGATAAAGGTGGAGGGTAGTGATATAAAAGTAGAGGTTAGAAGACTGTGGGAAAAGATGGAGTTGAAAGAAGAGGGGATTAATGAAATTAGGAAGATAGGGAAAGTAGGTAAAGACGGGAGGGGAATGGTCCTGGTGAAGTTGTCAAGTAGGGAAACTAAAAGAAGGGTAATGGAGGGGAAGAAAAAGCTTAGGGGGCAAGAGGAAAGAGTAGAGGACGATTTAACAGAAGAGGAGAGGAGGGCAAGGTGGAAAATTGAAAGGGCAGCTGAGAAAGAAAGGAGGGAGGGAAAAAATGTTCAGATAGGATACATGAAGTTATGGGTAAATGGGAAGGTGAAAAGGTGGGATGAGATTGAGGAAAAATTGATAGAAGGGCAGGGAAACGAATAGGGAAGGAATCAGGGGAGGGTGGGGATAAGAGGAAGAGGGAAGGGTATAAGATTAGTTTCTGGAATGTGGCAGGGCTGTTAAATAAAAATAAGGATTTTTGGAAAGGGATTGAAGATTGGGATGTAGTATTTTTGATGGAGACGTGGCTGGAAGAGAAGGGGTGGGATAAAATCAGGGATAGGCTCCCAAAAGGGTATGTGTGGGAGGCTCAATGGGCAAAAAGGGAGGAAAAGAAGGGAAGGGCAAAAGGGGGTATGGTTTTAGGTGTGAGGAAGGAATTAGAAATAGAAGGGGGGGACAAAAAAGGAAGTGAGGGGATTATGTCGGTGAAGGTGAAGTTAGAGGGGTGTTGGTGGAGGGTGGTGGGGGTATATGTAAATGGGGATTTAGACAAGAAGCTAGATGAGATGGGGGAATGGGTAGAGGCTAGAGAAAAAGGGGTAAGGGTGATTGTAGGGGGGGATTTTAATGCAAGAACGGGAAGGGAAGGGGGAGAGGTCTTAGAAGAAGGAGGGGGGAGAGGGTTAAGAAGCTCTAAGGACCTAATAGTTAATGGGGATGGGAGGAGACTGTGTAACTACATAGGAGAAAGGGGGTGGGGAATTATGAACGGGAATATAAAGGGGGATGAGGAA
This sequence comes from Lasioglossum baleicum, assembly GCF_051020765.1. Taxonomy (NCBI): domain Eukaryota; kingdom Metazoa; phylum Arthropoda; class Insecta; order Hymenoptera; family Halictidae; genus Lasioglossum; species Lasioglossum baleicum. Next base: position 2,774,715 of record NC_134929.1, on the reverse strand, counting down.
GGGGAGTGGACGTACGTAGGGGCGAGAGGGAACTCGGTGATTGATTACGTGCTGGGGAATGAGGATACAAGGGAAGGTGTGGGAAAGGTAGAGATTGGGGATAAGATAGACTCAGATCATATGCCCGTAATAGTATAGGTAAAGGGGGAGATGGGAGGGAAAAAAGGGAGGAAGGGAGGAGGGAAAAGAAGAATGGTGGGGAGGTGGTCGGAAGAAGCAGGGGAGGAATTTAGGGAAAAATTTGCAGCTAGAGCAAGTGGAGGGGATGGGTCGCAGGAAGACTGGGAAGGGCTGAAAGGGAAAATAATGGAAGTTACAGGGGAAATGGGGAAAAATGAAAAAATAAAGAGAAAAGGATGGTGGGATGAGGAATGTAGAGTAGGAAAAAAGTTAGCGAGGGAGGAGTTAAGAAAGTGGAGAAAGGAAGGAGGGGATGGATTAGCCTTTAGGGAGAAGAAAAGGGAATACCAGAAATTGTGCGAGGAGAGGAAGAAAAAAGAGAGGGAAAAATGGGAAAAAGAAGTAGAGGGGATAAAAACGGAGAGTCAGGTGTGGAAGGTTGTAAATAGGGAAAGAAAAAGAAGATCGAGGATAGACGAAAGAATAAGGATGGAAGAGTGGGAACAATATTTTAGGGATTTGCTGGGAGGGGTAGAAGGGAGGGTGGGAAAGTTAGGAAAAAGTAGAAGAGAGGGGGATGGAGAGAAAGATTTAGAAATAGGGGAAATCATAAGGGTGGTAAAAGGGCTGAAGGATGGGAAAGCGGCGGGTGGAGACGGGATTCCAAATGAGATATGGAAGCATGGGGGATCCGAAGTGCAGGAGGAGCTATGGAGGATCTGCAATAGGGTGTGGAGGGGAGGGGGTTGGCCGGAGGATTGGGCGGAGGTGGTGGTGGTACCAATCGCAAAAAAAGGGGATAGTAGAAAGGTGGGGAACTATACAGGATCTGCAATAGGGTGTGGAGGGGAGGGGGTTGGCCGGAGGATTGGGCGGAGGGGGTGGTGGTACCAATCGCAAAAAAAGGGGATAGTAGAAAGGTGGGGAACTATACAGGAGTAACATTGACGCAGACAGCATATAAGATTTACGCGGCAGTATTAGCGGAGAGGGTGGGGGAGGAAGTGGAGAGAAAGGGGCTGTTGCCGGCAAGCCAAACAGAATTTAGAAAAGACCTAGGGTGTATAGATAACATCTATGTGTTAAACTATCTTATAAACAGGCAGGTGAGGAGGAAAGAAAGGAGGATAGTAATTATGTTTGTAGATCTGAAGGCGGCGTTTGACTCGGTAGACAGGGAAGTATTATTAGAAGCGATGAGGAAAAGGGGAGTGAGGGAAGGGCTAGTGGAAAGATGTGAGGAGGTTCTGAGAGAAACAAAAAGTAAAATAAGAGTGGGGGAAGAAGAAGGGGAATGTTTCTGGACAGAAAGAGGGGTTAGGCAGGGCTGCCCACTAAGCCCCTTGTTATTCACATTAATGCTGGCGGATATAGATGAGGAGCTTGAGAGGGGAGGTTGGGGAGAGGTTAAAGTGGGGGGAAGAAAGATTCGTACGCTATCATATGCAGACGATATAGCCATGTTAGCAGAGGAGGAGGACGGGATGATGGGAATGATGGGGGTATTAGAAAGGTACCTAGAGGGGAAAAAGCTACAGCTTAACGCGGACAAGTCAAAGGTGATGAGGTGTAGGGTGGGAGGGGGGAGATGGAAGAAGGTTTCATGGAGGTGGAAAGGAAATATTGAGGAAGTAGGGGAGTACAATTATTTAGGGTACACGATCACGAGGGATGGGGGGCAGAAAGCGCATGTACAGGATAGACTAAGAAAGGGGGCGGCGGTTATGGGACAGGTCTGGGGGATAGGGAAGAGGAAGTTTGGTAAAGATTGGGGTAGAAGAGTGTGGCTGTTTGACAAACTGGTATGGTCGGTAGTTAGCTACGGAGTAGAAATATGGGGTTGGAAAGAGAGAGAAGGAATAGAGAAGCTACAGGAAAGGTATTTGAAATGGGTTTTAGGGGTAGGAAGGTTTACGCCAGGATATATGGTTAGGGAAGAGTTACAAAGGGAATTGTTGAGGGGGAGGGCTGGGTTAAGGGCATGGGGGGATGAGAAGAAGTCAGGGGAGGGTAAAGGGGGGGAGTTAGCACGGTTATGTTGGGACTCGTGCTTTAGCGCGATTGAAATAAAAGAAAGATTAATTCGTGAAAAGATATATCTCTTACGACTTTTTAAAAAAAATGAGGTGAAACGAAATGACATGTGTTCGTGGGAAAAGACAATCTTTTTATTACCATCGTTACAGTGGCTCATCGGGCATATATAATGGGTCTTATCGGCGCATAGTGGGGGATATCGATTGGGTCTCAGGTGAATTGTCTATCGAATGGTTTTCTTATCAGCATGTCGTGGGAATATCGATTGGGATATTCATTGAGGTGTCGGTTGTTGAGGTATTGATTATGTTTCGAATCGCATATGGTTACACACTCCCCTTCTTATTTTGTTTTTAGTCCCGAAAAACGTACATTCCTAACTCGTTTTATTTTGGGGATTGGAGATGTTAATTCTAATTCGCAAACTTGCCGAGGTGATCCAGAATATGACGGTGGAGGGCGGGTGGTCGATGTTAGATTGTTGACTTCGTTGTTTTGCGTAGAATGAGCTATTGGGCAGCAAATGTTGATCGTCAACCGAGTGAACCCTTTTAAACAGTTGAGGACCCCACATCGGTATAGCAGGTAGATTCCAATAAGTCCTATAGCCAGATACCCCAAATATTGGAGTGTTGAATATCCAATTGATGTCCAGTTCTGTATGCGGTGTTGGCCCTTTAATTTGTTTAATTGATCGTCCATCTCATCAAGTGTGGTTCGGAATTCCTTGAAGTTAGTAGATATTACGTTTGTTGGGTCTAATTTTTCGCGAATTACATCGAAATCTTCCGGTGCATAATTTATAGAAATATTTTTGAATCGCGTTTCGAATTCTATCTCTTTCGGTTTTCCTCCTATTTTCATCACAGTGTTCTCGCTCAGAAGGATGCAATCACTGTTACTGTATATAATACTTGGAATATCGATGTGTACCATTTGATTCGTTTTACATAATGCTTGAATTGTCGTCGGGTTCTCGGGAACTACAATAAATCTGTTGGAGTTATCTATCGGTATGTAAGTTAACTCAGATATTTTAAATAAAGCATATCCGCAATTTTTCGTGGTTTTGGTATGAAGTTTCAAAAGCTCGCTTTGGCATTCGTGAGTATTAATAAGTGAGTGGCTGGGTCTTGTTCGTTTACACAGAGTAAATTCGCTATGGGTAGTACATTGTTCTTTTAGAAATTGGCTGTCTAACAGTATGAATTCGTGTCCCGATTCCAAGATAATATTGTCATCTAATACTAGGGCTATGAAGACTTTGCCGCGCTTTTGAGGTATAGGGTACAATCTTTTGATGGTCCATTCGGTGTTTTCTAACGAGGGTACGGATATATGATAAACAATTTTTCCTGACTTAATAATTATCTTTACTGAACTGATGGAAAGTAACGTTTGGTAATTATCTGGATTTGTTTCTATTGGATCAGAAAGTGAATTTTTTTCTCTAATTTTGTTTTAGTGCTCTAAGGAATGTCTCTGGTGTTACTAATTCAGGGTGGATGATACCGCTTTTGCCCAACAATATTGCTGTATTAAGTGTGTTAGTGTTTTCCATGAGTTCAGCTGTGAGGGATTCTATTGCTATTAGTTGTGCTGTGATATGTAATTCGTCGTGTATTTCAACATACAACCGATGGCTTTCCTGATGTAAATTTGTGAATGCATCAAAATTAGACTGGTTGAGAATGGTACGAATCATATTAGTTTGATCGTGTACTATATTGGTCAGGTTGTTATTGGCATCGAAAAGTTTATCTATATTTTTGTTAATGAGCTCTAAATCGTCGTTGTCCAAAGTTCCATATAAAAATTTTGATACACTACCCACTATGTTCAATAATCCTCGCTTCATTCTCACATATAATATTTGTTTTAAACGGTTTACAGTATTTTGCGTTCTGGATATTCTTCTATTAATCTCAGCTATTTCTAGTTTGAATTTACAATCTTTACATTGTTGGATCGTTTTGTTCATAAGTTCTCTAATATTGTTTGCTGATTGTATAATATTTTCTGGGTCAACTGCTATTACCAATTTTAATTCGCTATGGTACAAAAAACTTTTCCCTAATTTTTCTATGAGTATCGTTGAATCGTTAAGCGGGTTAACTATTAAGCAATTTACATAAGGTAATAATAATATCATTAAATATATGGGATCCATGTTAACCTGTAATAGATCGAAAAAGTTTTAGTCGATTACCATGTATCTTTTGCGTTCTATCGGGTTTATTTAAATATCGGATAGTGTAATTAGGGGGCTTAGTCTCGATTATTTATGCAGGTCCTAACCATTCTGTGTCTAATTTATGTTTCTTGTGGTCGTTGTGAACCAATACTTTGTCACCAGTGTTAAAAAGAGATTGCGTTCGTATAATTCGTCTGTCCTGGTCTCGTTTGTAACGTTCTTTATTTTTCGTCAAAGTGTCTCTAGCTCTTATCAGGTATTCTTCATGTCGATTTTTCCAGAGTTTAAATATTGTTCGCGTGTTAATGAAGGTGTAACAGCTATTGTCGAGGGCATATTGGCTTTATGACCGAATGTAAGTTCAAAAGGTGTAAATCCAGTAGATTCGTGTAACGATGTGTTATATCCCATACAAATTAGATTTAAATTTTCGTCCCATTCATTCTGTCTGTCGGCGGTACATGTTCGTATTAGATCTTTAACTGTTGCATGCGTTCTTTCAAGAGATCCGTTTGACTGGGGATGGAAAGATGTTGTTTTTATGTGTTTAATTTTGAATGCTTGTTCGAACTGTTCCATTAGGTTACAAACAAAGTTACTACCTTGGTCTGTTAGAATATGTTTTGGGGAAGAAAATATGTATATATAATGCTCCAATAGTTTCGGTATAATAGTAGTTGCTTGTTGATCTTTCATAGGTATAAGGGCAAGGTATTTGGTTAGACTGTCTTGTATTGAGAGGATGAATTGATTTCCGTGTTTGGTTTTGGGCAGAGGTCCGAATATGTCCATTGCAATTTTGTCATTAGGCTCAAGAGGTGTGTCGGTTATAACAGCTTCTTCTCTGGGACGGATGCGTGTTAATTTTTCTCGTTGACATGTTTCACAATTTTCAATGAATTCTTTTATACATCTTTTTCTAGCCCGGTCCAATTATGTTTTTCTTTAATTCTGGCTAGCGTACGATTTTCTCCAAAATGTTGGGAGGTTTCCGGACTGTGGGATTCTCGAGTTATGGTATTTTTATCTTCTTGGGAATAGGATTATGGAGGATCTTCTGCTATGGTTAATTTTCCGTTAGGTACTCTTGAGATAAGAAATCTTAGCATAAGTTCCAAATGAACAATTTCTAGTCGCGTTATAGTGGGATCGTTTATACCTAGTTGAATTTGCGATTTCTTAGTTCTGTCGATTTCTGAGATAACTATTCCGTGTAACTTGTTTAACCAGTCTGATTCGTTATAATTTCCTAATTGTTCTTTAGTGATTTGTGTCCATTTAAAGGAATTAGGTTTCTTTGTTATTGGGGATGCAGATGGGGTTGTCTTCCAATCTATATACTGTTGGTGGAGCTTGTCTCGTGGTTGTGAGGATTCAGGTTGTAAGGCATCAGGACTTGTGTCATTATATAAGTCGAGTAAGTCGTCAGTGGTAAGGGCTAAGTCGTCTGTTATAGGGAATATACGGGACAATGCGTCTGCGGCTGTGTTTTCCTTTCCTTTTTTGTATTCTATATCGTAGTCATATTCTTCTAATCTGAGTCGCCATCTCATCAGTCGGGACGAGGGATCTTTAATATCTTTCAACCACTTAAGTGCCTGATGGTCAGTTTGTATAATGAACTTTCGTCCAAGTAAGTATTGTCTAAGTCTTTTGATTGCCCATACTATCGCTAATAATTCTTTTTCAGTGGTGGTATAATTTCTTTCGGCTGAATTGAGAGTTCGGGATATGTAACAGCACGGACGTCCGTCTTGAGATAAAACTGCTCCTAATCCTTCGTTTGATGCATCAGTCGTTAAACAGAATATCTTATTATAGTCTGGGTACTGTAGAATTGGTTGTTCACATAATTTCTGTTTAAGTATGTCAAATGCCTTTTGTTGAGAGTCGGTCCAATGGAAAGGAATATCTTTTTTTGTCAGCTCTGATAAAGGTTTACTGATTTTTGCAAAATTTTTTACAAATTTCCTATAATATCCTGCAAGTCCTAAGAATGATTTTACTTCAGTTGGAGTTTTAGGAGTCTTGAAATTTTTGACTGCTTCTATTTTTGCACTATTAGGTTTTACTCCGTCTTTAGATATCGTGTGCCCTAAATATTCAAGTTCCGGTCGTAAATATTCGCATTTGTCTGGCTGTAATTTAAGTCCTACGTCTCTTAATCTTTGAAATACGATAGCCAAATTTTTATTATGTTCCTGAAGACTTGATCCAAATATAATGATATCGTCCAAATAAACAAAACAATATTTACCAATTAAACCATTTAATGCTCTGTCCATCATGCGTTGAAATGTTGCTGGGGCGTTTTTGAGCCCGAAGGGCATGCGTCTGTATTGGAAGTGTCCGTCGGGTGTGGAAAAGGCTGTGTATTTACGGGATTGATCGGCCATGGGAATTTGATGGAAACCAAATGAAAGATCAAGTGCAGAGAAAAATTTTGCCTTGCCTAAGTGATCTAATATATCTTCAATATTTGGTAAAGGATACGCGTCTTGATCGGATTGTTCGTTCAATTTTCTAAAATCGATTACAATTCTCCATTTACGTTTTCCAGATGAGTCCGTTTTTTCGGTACCACCCATACAGGTGCGTTGAAAGGGGATTCACTGTGTTCTATGATTCCCTTTTCAAGCATTTCGTTAACTTGTCTATGAATTTCAGCCTTGTGACACTCCGGAGGTCTATATGCTTTAATATTAATCGGTTTTTCTGACTTTAGTGTGATACAGTGCTGAGTGAGACTGGTTTGTGGCAAAGGGTCAGTCTCTAGTGCGAAAATATCGGTGTAACTAATTACAATTTTCTCAATGGTTTCTCGTAGTTCTTTTTCTATATGATCTGTCCTAATTTTTGATTTTAATTCCTGGATTCTATATGGGTTATCGTTTTCAATTTCAAAATTTGAGGTAGTAATTTCGTTGTTACCTGGATTGATGTAGCAAACCTTGGTTGGTTGATTATTCCAATTGACTGATTTTATTACGTACTCCGATGGTCTCAAATGGATCTCTCCAAATAGTGGTAGGCGGTTATGGTCTAAAATTAAATGAGTGTTGTTTAGGTTATAGTCATACTGCTGTAAAAATGGTTGGCCAATTATTCCATCCTCTTTAAGGGGAAAGTCGTCGAATACTATATGGAAAATGTGGGTCTTTTTGAAGGATGTTAATTCAATGGAGTTTTTGGATATATGTTTGTCATTGCCCATGTAAAATATTTTAGTATATGGAATTAGATTTTTGTTACGTGATATGCAAGACTCTTTGATTAGATTGATTCCTGCTCCGGTGTCGATGAGCAAGCTTCCTTCTCGTCGCATTCCTCGGAACTGTCCTCGTATGTGTTGTAGTTGTCCTGGTACGTAGTTGATTCTGGTTCGCTCCATTCCTCCAATGGTTCTTCGTCCGTTGTTATGTTGTTCAGTTTGGGGGGTAGTTTGCCGGACTGAGTCAACTGAAAATTTTGACTCTTTGCGAAACACTTATCGCGAGTGTGTCCGATTCGTCCGCACTTGTCACATTTCAAATTTACGCGTGAGGCTAGTGGCATATTTTGAAACGGTGGGTTACGCTTATCTTCTTGTCGTCTTGGTGCATTTGTCTGGATCATTGGCCGCCGGGTGGTCCTTCCCTTGAAGCTTCCTTCAACCATAGTTCCATGTCAGCGGCCATTTGCTGGGCATCGGCCATAGTCTTTGGATGACTCGGTATTACTAGACGGCCTATATCAGGTTTTGGGTTTTGCACGTACGTGCGTGTAGCGGCATCTTCTTCTTCTTCTAGCGCTATGTGTCGAGCCGTTGGCTTATTGTGCTTGTTTTGCACAGCGTAATATAATTCGTTTAGTTGTTGACGAAACCGGAGGTTGTATGATTGGACGGTTTCAACATTGCCCTGTTTTATATTGCTAAGTTTGCTGCGGCAGCTGCCTACAGTAGTTGGTGTAGTAACGTTTCGTCGTAATGCGGTATACAACTCTTCGTAGGTGTTAATGGAAATAAACCATATGGCTCTCTCGGCTAAAATTAATTTTAGAAGCATTTGTTGGTCAGCACATGCATTTCTTTCATACGCGATCCTCGTCGTAGAAAAGGATCGCAGGATCGCCCCACTAATCATAGTTGCGTGCGCATCGATCCCCACTCGATAATCATCGAAGGAGATCGATGAGGGCCATCGAGAACTCACTCTACGTCTGGAAGCGATCTAGTGAGCACGCGTTCGCGAGGTGTCCGTTCGACGATAACCGGTGCGTATTCGGGAGGCCAAACCGTCCTGTTGTACTAGACAAACCGTCTAGCCAACCTCGTTACGTACGCGCCTCAAACCGAGGAGTCGCGATTGCAAACCGCTTCGTGGCACAGTTCAACGTATCACCGTACGCGTAATTTAGTCGTAACAGCGTAGTAGTCATTTGCGTTGGATTATTGATGTAAAAGTAACGTCGCTCCGAAATGTGTAACTTGCTACAGGCAAGCGCGGATTTAAGAATTTATTAGGGTTTCTTTTCTCATCGTATTGGACTGCGAGTCCCAAGTATTAACTTCACGAAAATCGTCGTGCGGACACTCCGATATATGTAGTGGCTTCAACAGTGTGTGATTCGCGGTTAGATTCGGGAACGTGTCATATCGCTAGATCAAGCATCTGAAATTCCATGTAGATCAGATTTCTGCACTACTGGGTTTCATTATTGTGTCGATCGTCTTTGAGAGACAGGTTCTCGAATCATTGGTTTTTTTGGTACAATATTTGGATCGTCACAGCCAAGGAGACTCTACTGACACTGAGAGTTGCTCCGAGGTCACAACAGTGCTGAAGGGCAACTTGTAAGTGTTCCGGAATTTCCGAGGTATCGTGATCGTTTCTATAAGTGCGTATCATCTGATAAATCAGCAGATCGTACGAGTAGTAAACGAGTCCAAAGATCTTCGGTGTTTTGAACATCTTAGTTATAAAGAAGCGTGATCGCTGGTACTCGTTGACCATGTCTATCCGTACGCGGCCGGACTGGATAAATGCTCGTGCTTAGCAATCACGATTCGGTCGTTTAATAGGACCATTTCCCATTCGTGCGTATCATCTGAGTCATCAGCAGATCGCACGGGTAGTGAAACGCATCCTCCGGGATCTTCATTATATAATCAACTCACACGCTGTGTGAGCTCCATTCTCTAATTACTTTACGTATTACACTGTTGACAGCCACTTTACTCATATCGACTTATTTCGAGGGTTATGCTCATTACAATTGAATGAAACAATCGCTGCATAGCGACCAGACGTGGATTCTCGGCGATTATCCGCCGGCGGACTCAGTTTATTGTCCGGTAGTAAACAAACCTGTGAGAGTTGAAACTCCGTAAGGCTGATTACGTAAAGCGTTGTTATGCTATTTCATTTTGGGCATGACTACGAAGTCATAAATATCGTTGTATTGAAAGGTGGCTAAATATACCCTCCTTTTACCAGATTTCGCTTGTGAACATTTAACCTTCCATCCAAACTAGCCCGCTATCCATTGCATGGAGGCTCGAATCTCCACGTTCACTATTCACTCATTCAATTTGTGTATATTCTCAGCCCATCTGGCTAGCACGATTCAGTAATAGATTAATAATCAAATATACGGTTACAATGTTGACAATGAAGTCTTCTACTCCCATGTCATCTCTCCCTTTCAGAGGTTTGATGACTCTAACGATGTCCTTTGCTCGTTGGAGTACAGGATCAGAGTTGTTGGTCCTTGGGTTAGACGTCATTCTCACCGTTCGACCAGCCGATCCATGGTTAGGAAGACGTGATCTGGGCCTTGACACGGCTCCGCCTTCTTGTTCTTCTTCGTCGCCTTCTTCTTGACAAGTCGTTTGATTTCGGCGCTCATTTTCCGAGATCGCGCTTGTTTCGTCTTCAGTGATCGTCTGTTGTTGCATTTGACGGGCCAGTTCCCGGATTTCAGAAGCTCGTTTCTGATTCTCTCGATTTATCGTCTCGAAATTCTTTGTAACATGTTCTTCTAATTTAGAGAACTTGTCCAAAATCATTTTCAATGCAGATTCAACAGAGTTTGCCATTTTTGGGCTAATAATAATTATTTCCTCGTCTGAGTCTAGGACGGGAGTAGGATCTTTATATTGAGAAAAAGCCACTTCGCTCACCTGTTTATGTTCCGGTTACTGTTGGTTTCTCGTTCTCAGGCGCTCGTAGTCCCTCGAAGTCGCACAGCTCTCGTAGTCTAAGGTTCTTCAAGTTTTCGAACGACGGATTGAACAGTATCCTGGCAGGATCGCCAAAAATGTCACACGGCAATCGAGGAAAGAAGAAAACTAACGTATAGTTATCGAACTAACACTCGTGCTTTAACGCGATTGAAATAAAAGAAAGATTAATTCGTGAAAAGATATATCTCTTACGACTTTTTAAAAAAATGAGGTGAAACGAAATGACATGTGTTCGTGGGAAAAGACAATCTTTTTATTACCATCGTTACAGTGGCTCATCGGGCATATATAATGGGTCTTATCGGCGCATAGTGGGGGGTATCGATTGGGTCTCAGGTGAATTGTCTATCGAATGGTTTTCTTATCAGCATGTCGTGGGGATATCGATTGGGATATTCATTGAGGTGTCGGTTGTTGAGGTATTGATTATGTTTCGAATCGCATATGGTTACACCGGCTGCCTCGTACCTCAGTCCCTCTTTGTCGTTTACGCGCTGTCGTAAAAAAAGTTCTGGTATGTTGCTAGTCTAAAAATATGATCAATGCTATTTTTCAGTTTCTCTAAAAAATCTGCATTTGTCGAATTTTTGCGTGTTTTTCAGTTTGTGTAATTAACATTTTGAACCAAAAAATCGGGAAAAAATCTCAAATATCAATTTCAATTAAATGCAATTATATGATTAAATTAATGCAAGTGAATGGGAAAAATTGACCGAAAATTGAATGGCGCAACGGCTGTTTAAATAATTCGAATGAATATCTCGTCCGGATAGACCCTTCATTCCAAATTGTAATATTCCAATATTTCAGTATCATTTTAAATATTTTAAGTACATAATATTTAAAACTATTAATGAGTTTTAACAACAAAATATTTTTAATGGAAAACTAAATTTTGACAAATAAGATACGATTATAGCAAGCTTGCTATAAATGTCGAAAACTCGAGTCTGGCCAGAGACATTCAATTTTCAGGAAACACTATTCTATGATGACGAACGGAGAAAAGGGAAGTGAACCTCGAGGACTTCGGTCCTCTGATGCCAAGGCTGTGGTACTGTGGTACTAAACCATACCCCCACCATAGCCTACTATTGCCTCCACGTTCCTTTCCAACGCGTCCGCGCGCTACACTCACCAGCGTACCTCTACGGATACAGTAGAGTGATACGCTGGCGAGTGTAGCGCGCGGGCGCGTTGGAAAGGAACGTAGGGGCAATAGTAGACTATGGTGGGGGTATGGTTTAGTACCACAGTACCACAGCCTTGGCATCAGTGCTTCGGTCGCCGTGGAGTGGAGTGAAACATTGTAAATTGTAACATGATACGGGTCGGGGGGGTACGCGTGGTACGCGCACGCGTCAGTGTTGGTGGGAGGAGTAGGGCGGGCTCCGCGGCGCATTAGTGCGAGGGGCGCAAGGGTAAGGGGCTCGGTTGCCCGATACAGTAAATTCTCTATAAACGCGAACGCATCGGGGGGATTTCTTCGCATTTTTCGATCGTGGTCCTACTTTTTTCGAGCTTGAAAGGCCGAGCCGAACGTAGAGAAGGACAGCGCGTGTAAAGCGAGACCACGCGCGGGCCTTCGAACTGTGCCGGCGACTGCGACTCTCCGCGTCTCTTTCGTTTCTATACGCGCTATCCTTCCTTGCGCCCAAAACGTCCATCGTCATTTAAACCTCTACAGTTTAAATACCATCGAAGGAAAACTATCGAATTGAATTTTTGAACTGTTTTAAGTAATGTACTTAAGATTTATTTAATTTTGTTTCTTATCAAAAAATTGTAATGGAGCGAGTGACGCGCGTGACTTGACACGGTGGTCGGTTTTGCGACATGATCGGTCATAGTTCATCGCGTCTTTATATTTGCGAAACCGAACGTTAAATAATAAAAATATAAAACAGTTCAGCATATTTTATAAAGTAATTTTTCTCGTTTTTTAATCTTTGCCTGGCGTCGAGATCGCAATTTCTCTTTCTTTTTCACTCGCTATACATACTCTTATGTTCTAAAGTCACTTCATATGTACATACCGTCAATTAAACCACTAAATTCATTCATATTATATCGTGTTTGGTATCATTTTAATCAGATAAATGCCAGAAATAAGGTAGTGAAAGTGCCATAACAGAATCATGGAAAATGAAGAAGTTTGACTGTTGGTGTAACGTTATGATGACTCACGGGCGTTTGAACTGTGCCGACGACTGCGACTCTCCGCGTCGCGTTAGTAGTGGTTCACACCGATATACCGAGCCGAGTCAGTGTATTAGTTTGGAGGGGATATTTCTTTCGCGTTTATAGAGAATTTACTGTACCCGCAAAATATGGTAAACGTGGCCGGGATCGGCGCTACGCGGCGAGACGGCCTTAGGCCCTATGTCCACGATGCGTCGCGTCAGAGACGCGTACGTGTAGCGTGCGGGCCGCGATTTGTTTCTGTCTACGATGCGTCACGTCAGAGACGCGTACACGTACGCATGGCGTATGAGATGTGGACGCTTCGTTTCATTCACGAAACGTACAGCAAGTTTACCATCATTTCGAGAATGTTGAGTGACGATGAGGACGCGCTCTATAATCGAAACAGAAGGAAATTTTAGGTGGACCCCTTATACAGGAAATATTGATTGCAGAACGTTTATTGCTGCAAAAGATTGATCAGAAGATGATGCTAAATGAGATATTTCGTTTCCACGATGTCGACGAAACGATACTATGGACGAGATATCTCGTCACCATGATACCGTACGTACAATACTATGGTCGAGATATTTCGACATGTCATCGTTGGTGGAAGGTGCTTTAAAGATGATAAATATAAAATATTCCATATTTTACACAATTAGAGTATTTATTGTTTATTTTATATGGAATAAAGAGGGATAATTGTAATCGATGTAGAAGATCTAATATACAAAAATACAACTCACAGAAAAAGATCTCATCCAACGAGATAATGTGTAGTTTGCAAAAAAAAATGGTCGACGGAAGGAAACCAAATCCGTCACACTATGCAATTCACCATGTTTTGGAGTATTCCATACAAAATAAACAATAAAAACTTTAATTGTGTCAAACAACATAACATTACAACATTAAACCCAGACCGTTTCTTTAATTATTTTTTAATGTTTACATATTGTTGTCCTGATGACATTCTGTAGAGTTTGATAGAGGAGTGGGGGATATACATATAAATGTGGGTGAATGGGGTGTAATGATTGATGGTGGAGTGGGTGAAAAGGGAAATGTATTTGTGGCTTGATGATGAGGGCGGCTTAAAATTTCATCGAGTAGCATCATGGTTTTCATTTTAAACTCCCGTGTCTCACTATTTGTCAATTTCTGGACATCAGGGAGCAAACTCAGCAGAAACATTTTCCGGTGGTCCTCAGTCGAAGTTTTTGTTTTATGTTCCAAATACTTCATGAATATCTTATCCACCTCATTGGAACATTTTTTTTTCGCCTTGTATCCTCTTGATGGACTTCTGCAACTGTCTCAATAAAACTATCATCCCGTTCTTCAGTTCCTGAGATTTCCTCAATTGGTGGAGGTAGAATGTTTCCACAATTTTCTACGTGCATTGTGGGCTTTACGAACGGGAGAACAAATTGCATAATATCATGCAAGTAATACTGCCTCCTTTGTTTTGCGGAAGAACCACTAGCTCCTGGTTTTAAACTTCTTACAAATCCGTTCCGAATATTTCTCCATTTTTCTTTACAATCGGCAACTACACTGTTTTGCCGCGGAACTGTGGGTTTGCGTATGTTCCGGATCACTGCCCGCCAAGTTAATCTTGGGGAGCTAGTTCAAATGATAGAATGATCGCAAAAGACAATAATTGATTCGCTTGACTTGATATCGCATGAATACGTTAATGAGAGCGTTTCGTCCCGGACCTGCTAGTGGACTCGTCAGTAAGGCTGATCTAGCAGGTCCTGCCTTATACGCGCGCAGATGATGATATGAGGATTTGCGTTTGTGATTGAACGCACGCGAGGGATCTCGATTGATTTGATCCGGTTCGCGAGGGATTTCGACCGACGCGATCCCGGTTTGTCGGGTGTCCTGGTCACTGGACGACGAACTACCGTGATGCTAACTTTGGACATGTTATAAACGATTGACAAGACAACGACTCGTGCGTTGTACTTGTCTACCCGAGGACTGGAGAATGTCACGGCGTTAGAGCGTAAAACTCAACTGAGCGACTTCGTCTTCCAGTCCTAGCGCGATGGTCGTTGGATTCTCGAATATGAAATAAGATGCACTGATTGGTTCCTGCAGAAAGTTGCATTTCCCAATCAGTACACACTTTGACTTCTAGGACCTCCTTCCCGTAGCTCTGAATGAGGCCCTGGGAAGGAGGAGTGGGGCGAGATCTTACTCGGTCGACGACGCGACGGTTCCGGGTAATTCGACACCCTGCGTAACGGTCGCGGACGGTCCTTCGGAGGGACTAAAGGGCATAGCCGATTAAGATGGTCAAAACTGCCCTTAGAGGTTTTTCAATGGCTCTTGAACCATTCGAAAGCTGACCAATAAAAACCCATCTGAGTAAAATTTCAGTCCTCTAGCTTGCTCGTGAGGGTAGTTATAGGGTAAATTAGATTTCGCGCTTTTCTGCTCATTTTCCGCTCTCGGATGTTTTCTAAAATTCTAAAAAAAATGTGGCACGTGTCGGGTCTTAAGACGCATTTTATAGAATTTTTTCAGATTTTTTGGTTGCAAACTATGGTCGTGAAAAATGAAAAACACTCAAAACGTCGGAAAAATGAATATTTCTCAAAAATATGAAAACATGCTATTTTACTGTTTAGTGCCCTAATAAGCTACCATGAAAAGCAGTGTCCTCGATTTTTTTCAGATTTTTTGTTGTGGGAGATCATTGTCAAAAACAATAAAAACCAAACTGCTTCGACGTTTTTGCTGCTAGAAGGAAAGCTAGACTTGCAGGTTCTACCGTGGGGGTACATTAAGCTCTAATTAGTGTTACTACATTGAATTGGGCAATTTTTTAACCTCAGAAATACGATTTGAGAGAGTAAACAAATCGTCTCCTGTGGAATATATACCAAAATGTTCGAAGCGCTCACAACATCACAGGTTGGCGCAATGGTTAAGGCGTCGGATTACGGAGTGGATATGCTAGGGTTCAAATCCTGCCCACCACAAAGTTTTTTTTTCCATGCCTTATTTTTTATTTTCTCAATTTTTCATTATATGGTTTACATATATGATTTTAACAGTATTTTTTCATGTTTTAAAAATATTTAAATAACATTTTTTAGTAAAATACATACAAAAATAATTTTGGAGTATTTAGTATATTTCCTCGATTCTAAATAATAATAATAATTATTATTATTATTAATAATAATTAATAATTAATAATATTAATATTAATAATAATTAATAATTAATAATAATAATAATTATTATTATTATTATTATAATTATAATAATAATGATGATAATGTAGGAATAGGAAGAAGTAGAAGCTGGTTCTTCAGAGTTATCATTGTCAGTCCGCAGCATTTGTTTCTGCATGTCCTATAAATACAGAATTACTTATTTCTAGTAACAATAAATATGTGTATGGAATTTGATAGAAATAGACTTATCTTTTTCAATTGTGGGCAGGATGCTGCACAAATGATGGTCAGCCTTTCTGCATGCCCTATAAATACAGAATTATTTATTTCTAGTAACAATAAATACGTGTATGGAATTTGATAGAAATAGACTTATCTTTTTCAATTGTGGGCAGGATGCTGCACAAATGATGGTCAGCCTTCTCCCTATTGTTGTTGCCTCCAGCTTCCGTTTTCATGTATTCTATAATAGTAATTATAGAATTAATTATATTTTGTATTCTAAATGTATACATATATGACGATTAGTATAAAAATACTTACCGTTGTATTTGTTGATGCAGTATGCTGAAAATACGTGATGGTTTTTAATCTTCATCACTGTTCTCGTTAATAATTGGCGTTACTTCGTTTTGATTAAAAATGGTGCTAAGTATTTCTGCTGGTCGTACAATACTATGGAGATATCGAGCATGAGATAAGTAATAAATAATAGCTGCTATATGTGAACAACACCCAATAGTACGGTTACCGTTGGCACATTCGCAACAATAGCGTTTTATACCTGAGTATCCAATTGAATTGGGTGTATAATGGATGTAACATCTGTATGTTTTCCGGTTAATATGTCGCGATTTTACTAAGAATTTAATAATACTATGTTCTTGAATAAAATAATAAATATTTATGTTATTCTGTTCATCCATTATTTCTGCTAAATATGAGATAGCTTGAGAAAATTGATACGATCCCGTGAAAAGAATTTTCAAATCTACTTCCGTCATTTCCGGAAAATCTTGAATATCTGCCGAGGATATTATTTGAAATTGAGATTTTTTACGGTTCCAATTATTTTCTTCAACTTGTATCGCTAACGTATTTTTTACTTTATCTTGGCTCGATATCCTGCTTATTATTTCCTCTGAAAGTGTAACATCAGAGTTTAGCCGTTTTCCAAATCTATTGTTTAAAAAGCACGCAATCCGGAAGTAAGAGCCAATTTTTGGGAGGATTTTATTATCAAGATTTTTGTGCAGAAGCTGATGCTTTTGACCTAGTATACCGTGATCTGCTTCTACAACCCAACGAATTTTTGTCACTTTTCGAGAATAATTGGCCTCTTTAGTCGAAAGTTGTGAACGATTGCCTTTTAAAGCAGGCATGAGGACTTTAAAACCGAGAGCTTTTAAATCGGGTACAACATCGCGAAAACCTCTATCGACTATACAAAAGTCTCCCCGTTTCATGAGAGATTTAAATCCATTTGGATTTCGAAGAAGAATTCTCATGATCTCGGCATCCTTCTGGTTGGCATAGAATGGACCGGCCATGTCAACAATATAACCATTTGTTGTACAGATGGTAAAGGGTTTACACAACGGTACCTTTTTTTGTCCTGAATATGACTTACGTTGATACTCGTTGTTTGTACTTTTCTGATGGCGAATATACGTCCCATCGAAAATCAACGCTAGGTGGTTGCCGATTTTATGTAACCGTTTTGCAATATTAGAGGTTTCATTCTCTATGAGATATTCACGGGTGAAAGCTGCGACTCCAAAATGAAACGGAAGTATATCTTTTTCAAAACTATTTATCACGGAACTATAATATTGAGATACTTTCTGTTCATGATCCAACCCAAGCGTTGCCGCTATAAGATTGTTAGAATTACCCGTTCGCAATTTAAATAAAAATACAACTATTGCTTGTGTTACATCACGCTGTTGAGAGCTTCTCATTGATGTCATCATTTCACGGAGTTCGATGAGATTCTCCCATGTGAACCCCGTGAATATTCTGAGTCTCTCTTCAGATAATGTAAAATCACCAACTTTATCATGAATAGTGGAATCGTTGGTAACTGAAAGATATTCAAAATAATCGCGAAGTTCATCTGCGTCAACTAAACTACTGTTTGAATAAATTCTTAGAGTTGGAATTACGTCTTGAATGAAACGTTTTTTTATTAAATGTTCGGGGCAGCACCAATTTTCTTTGGGAATGTATAATCTTCTAAAAATAAACACCTGTTTTCTAGCTTCAGGTGGAATCGTGGAAATATTTGTTTTCGAACCACACACAAAGCAATAGGCATGCGTAGAAACTACTCTGGAAAATGGCATTTCAATATATTGAGGATCTGGTCTAACGGGACGGTTAAAAGTTGTAAATGTAGGGTCACCTGTCGTTGAGTGCGTACTAGAGGTACTTTCGACTAATGACGAATGCGATTCGTTAATAAACGAGGAAGTTGAAAATGCTTGAACCGAGGGGGGTTGAAATGAATGCGAAATGTCCATGGACGTGGAGGCTGAAGGTGCCTCAATCGAGGGGGGTTGAAACAAATCTGAAAAGTCCATGAACGTGGAGGCTGAAAGTGCCTCAACAGAGGGGGGTTGGAACGAATTAGCGATGTCCGCGGATGTGGAGGCTGAAGGTGCCTCAATTGAAGGGGGTTGAAACGAATCGGCGATGTCTGCGGATGTGGAGGCTGAAGGTGCCTCAACTGAGGCGGGTGGAAACAAATCTCATAAATCCATGGACGTGGAGGCTGAAAGCGCCTCAACAGAGGGGGGTTGGAACGAATTAGCGATGTCCGCGGATGTGGAGGCTGAAGGTGCCTCAATTGAAGGGGGTTGAAACGAATCGGCGATGTCTGCGGATGTGGAGGCTGAAGGTGCCTCAACTGAGGCGGGTGGAAACAAATCTGATAAATCCATGGACGTGGAGGCTGAAAGCGCCTCAACAGAGGGGGGTTGGAACGAATTAGCGATATCCGCGGACGTGGAGGCTGAAGATGCCTCAATCGAAGGGGGTTGAAACGAATTGGAGATATCCGCGGACGTGGAGGCAGAAGATCGAGATCGGAAAGCTCTCTGATGTACACTTTCTTTACAAAAAAATACGAAAACACGGCAACTTTTACATAAAATATCACCAACTTGCACCACTTTTTTCAAAATATCCGAATATTCTCTAGCCTGAACTTCTGTCCTGATCACTTTTTTTTGGCCTCGCACTTTACGTATAAATCGTTTACATTTTACACATTTTGGATCGCTATCCATAGTTTGCAAAATTACTTTAGACATTCTAAATTCAAATCCTTCAGAAGTCTAACAATAAGTAAAATGTCTTTCTGAAATTCACTCTATGGTAGCACACAGAAAACTGAAATCGAAGCCTTCGGACGATCATCATCCCATAGCTCCAAACATTTGCACATCTCAGGTAAACCGTGGCCAACAGCACTCACAATAAAACATTTGACGTGCATATAGTTCAAACGGTTTATGAGGCAGTCGAAAGCGAAGCTATTTTTTAAAAAGCCGTTTTCAGCACATGATATTAAGGTGTTTTAGAAAATGCAACTGAATAATACAATTATTCATTATTTAATTCAACAACATAATATTATTAAATTCCAAGTAAAATCACGACACATCAGCCGGAAATACTAAATACTCCAAAATTATTTTTGTATGTATTTTACTAAAAAATATTATTTAAATATTTTTAAAACATGAAAAAATATTATTAAAATCATATATGTAAACCATATAATAAAAAATTGAGAAAATAAAAAATAAGGCATGGAAAAAAAAACTTCGTGGTGGGCAGGATTTGAACCCTAGCATATCCACTCCGTAATCCGACGCCTTAACCATTGCGCCAACCTGTGATGTTGTGAGCGCTTCGAACATTTTGGTATATATTCCACAGGAGACGATTTTTTTACTCTCTCAAATCGCATTTCTGAGGTTAAAAAATTGCCCAATTCAATGTAGTAACACTAATTAGAGCTTAATGTACCCCCACGGTAGAACCTGCAAGTCTAGCTTTCCTTCTAGCAGCAAAAACGTCGAAGCAGTTTGGTTTTTATTGTTTTTGACAATGATCTCCCACAACAAAAAATCTGAAAAAAATCGAGGACACTGCTTTTCATGGTAGCTTATTAGGGCACTAAACAGTAAAATAGCATGTTTTCATATTTTTGAGAAATATTCATTTTTCCGACGTTTTGAGTGTTTTTCATTTTTCACGACCATAGTTTGCAACCAAAAAATCTGAAAAAATTCTATAAAATGCGTCTTAAGACCCGACACGTGCCACATTTTTTTTAGAATTTTAGAAAACATCCGAGAGCGGAAAATGAGCAGAAAAGCGCGAAATCTAATTTACCCTATAACTACCCTCACGAGCAAGCTAGAGGACTGAAATTTTACTCAGATGGGTTTTTATTGGTCAGCTTTCGAATGGTTCAAGAGCCATTGAAAAACCTCTAAGGGCAGTTTTGAACATCTTAATCGGCTATGCCCTTTATGACACGTTGTAATTTCGAGGGTGTATAAAAACTGAACGTTAAACAGCTGCCTTGACTGGTCGCCGAATGATCCTAGTTTGTTTAATCCTTGAGGAGGATATTTAGGCACGTTCGCATCATAAATCCTGTCCGAAGGAAACCTACGAATTCTATTCCTGTGCGACGGAACATACACAGTTGACATAGATCAACAAAAATTATTTTTTAAATTTTCAATATAGACCACATAAAAAAGTTGTAAAATGCAACTTTTAGTATTTTTTATATAATTCCGATCAATTGATATTTTTGAAAAAAAATTTGTTCACATTATGTAGTAAAAACTAATTGCTCTAGCTTCCCAAAAAAGTTCAAATCGTATAGTACAATATTAAAGAAGTTATCGTCTTTTTTAGAACGTCCGAATATTTTTCTGAGTCACTGTACATATTTAGCAACGGGATGTGCTTTTGTATAATAATATTTACCAGGCCACTTTATTTCGTTCGCCACTTCATTCCACGCCTTTTCCGTAATATCCTTCTTTGCATACTCCGATAATGTATGATTATACAAACAAGGATACCTTTCTATCAATTGTACAAACGATGTAATTTCACACATGTTTGCTTTTGTACAAATAGTAGCACAATTCAACAAGAAACAAACAATAATTAAATATTAACTGAACCAATAAAAACAATGAATAATATGTTGAATAATAATGAAAAATAATTGTATCTATGCAACGCGTAGGTGAAAAAACATCTATAGGTTAATGTAAAACAATGAAAACCCGCTCGTGAAGCGATATCTCGATATTGGTAGCAATCTTCATTCATCATGACGCCTGTCGTACGACAGTGTCGTACGCTAGGCGTACATTGCCGTATATCTACATTCTACATACATATACAGTGAGTCACGAAAGTATTCGAACGCCACTTGAAACATAATAACGTTTTTATAATTGTACCAAACAACCTGATTTTTTATAATCAATTCGAAGCATTGGTTTATGAAATGATATGAAAAAAAGATTTTCCAAAAATTATAATTTACAAGGTTACATGCAAAAATAAAAAAGGCATTTTTAAAACTTTTTTATTTAATATATTTTCAATTTTTATAATTACATTCGACGGAGAAGAAGAAGAACAAGAAAATTTTGGGTGCACCCTTACATTCGCAATAATATTAACTGCCGAATATTTGTGGCTACAAGAGAGTTAGCAGAAGACGATGTTAAATTTCAAGCATTTTACAGAATGCGCAAGACTACGTACAAGAATCTTATTGTTTCAGGTGCGTATTTTTCAATTAATACAGACATTCCACTGCCATGGCACAGCAACCTGTGGTTTTAAAAAATAATTCGCTAAGTAGTCGCGTAAAATTAGCGCAGAAGGTCGCCCAGAATTGTTAATATTTTCCCGTAAATTGGGAATATTTCTACGCGTTGCAGAAGAAACTGTTGGATTATTTGAATTAATTCCGTATGGGAGTCCATCATTTCTTCGAATGTAATTGTGAAGTACACAAGCACATTTTATTATAGAAACTATAGTTTCATATTTACGGCATCGAATAGGAGTCAAAAATACTTGAAATTTTTGCGTTAACATGCCAAATGTGCATTCTATGTTCTTTCTGCCTCGGCTTAATCTGTAATTAAAAATCCTTTTTTTGTTATTGAGGCCTCTCTGGGCATACGGTCTCATTAAATTTTTTCGCAAAGGAAAAGCGTTATCGACAACGAAATAATATGGAAATGGGTTGTTTTCTTCATCATGTGGTAATCGCGACGACATAGGAATATTGATGCCATCTCTTTCCAACCAACGACCTAATGCCGATGTGCGGAATATACCTCCATCGCTATTTCTCCCTGCGAAACCACATTCGATGGATATAAAGCAGCCATCTACATCACTGCAACCCAATAAAATTACGGAATGATATCCTTTGTAATTAAAGTTTGTGCATCCCGAATTTGGAAATTTCTGAATTCTAATATGCTTTCCATCAATAGCCCCCAAACAATTTGGTAAATTCCACAATTCCGAATATTTTTCTGCAATTTCTTTCCACTTTTCCATACTAGGAATGGGCATATATAAATCTTTTAGGGCAGTCCAGATTGCTTCTGTAGTTTCCGCTACACCTCTCGCTATAGTAGATACTCCTCTTGCAAAGTAGAGTCCCAGTGATACGAAAGTACAACCTGTTGCCAGGTATCTGAAAACGAAATATCTTTGACCTTGTCTTTGTATTCGAAACACAGTCCTTTACTTATATTGATAATATTAATAATTTATTATTGTTTGCGCGGAGGCGAAGAAGGGGTGGATAGTTAGAACTATCCTGACAAGGATATGTAGTGAGGTGTTGGTGAAAGAAGCCGGATGCTTTGGTCACACAAAAGAGTCTTTATTGCTCGCTTAATTATAATCACTTTTTACTATAATCCTGCGATCAGCACGATAGCGATAGACACCGACCCGTAATTAGTTGACGATTCACCAAAACGCGATAGGCGCGGTTATACAGTTGTACGTTCGAACTAAGAAAACGGATTTAATCGCGTGCTAAAGATTACGTCTGGTTCGTTCAATGTATTCATCGAGAGTGCTAAAAGGACGTTACGACAGTTCGATCCGTAATCGTAACGGGTACGCGCGGCGCTATCGATCGAGGCGAGAGATCGATTGTTTTTATCGAGCCGCGTTTGTATTTGGACGCTCGACAATCGAAACGTGGAATTCCGGAACAATTATAAACAATTTAATTTTATTTGCCTACCTTAACGTTATCAAAATCCTTTCTTCAGGACTCACACATTCTCGCATATTTGTATTTTGTCTTGCTATGCTTGGCCCCACTATTCGTACAAGATTCTTGTACGTAGCCTTGCGCATTCTGTACAATGCTTGAAAAGCATCGTCTTCTGCTAATTCTCTTGCAGCCACAAATATTCTGCAGTTAATATTATTGCGAATGTAAGGGTGCACCCAGAATTTTCTTGTTCTTCTTCTTCTCCGTCGAATATAATTATAAAAAATCACATTCTCCTCGTCGCTCGACATCTTTGTTCGCTTTTCGTAAATAACGTGAAGTTTGTTCTACGCTTCGTGTATAGACGATTGCGGCATCGTACGCTAATCATAATGACGGCTGAATGTAGCGACGATTACGCGACGATGACGGTTCGTGGACACGCGTCAATTATTTTACATTGGTTGCAGCACTGAAACGTACAGCAATCGATATTTCGTCGCGTACGCGTCTCTGACGCGACGCATCGTGAATATAGGGCCTTAGTCGCCGATTTTCAATTATTACTTCCAACAATTGCGTCCGTTGCCGGTTGCGGTCCGCGCGTATTCTTGTTTTCACTTTTGGCCCACTGCAGTCCGCGGGGGTTGCTCATCACTGGTTCAAATAAATAAATTTATATATTTTTCTATTTGAATTATTATTCTAATAATTTGAAACAGGTGTGTTTCGTCGTCGTTCGGCTTCCTCGCGTTCGGGCTCCTTGGTGTTCAACAGCTCGCCGACCCAGGGTTCTAAACGACAAGTGGAGTGACGACGCGAGGAACGGAGTCGGTACGGGTGAAATAACTGAGACGAGTCGGTTGCGGGTAAATAAATTATACTCGCTGCCTTTCGGACGCGTAAGCTACGGTGCCTCAGGATACGGTTCCTCAGGATATACTGCACGGTGATAATGCTACGGTGCCCGTGAGTTTAAAACGTGTGACCGTGAGAGTACTACCTGTAAGAGGCGTAGGGTGCAGGCAGGATGGACAGGAGTAGGATTAGATCGCGACTGTCGTCGTGATCTCCCTACCTAGGCCGGGTTGTAGTGGTCCTTCGATGTCCGTGACGCACGGGTCATCGAAGTTCCTCCGGACAGTCGTTCAGGGAGTTCGGTCAAGGTGACGCACCTTGTCTGGCTCGACTGGCCTCGTGGGCGACTCGCCTCACGAGGGTAACTTTCTAGGCGGTTCTTAGGCGACGTCGAAGGGTGACGCACCACTTCTAGTTCGGCCGATTTCGTGGACGACGCGTCTCACGAAATATACCGGTGACGCACCGGGTATGTTCGAGGTGGAGTACAACTCGCACCAGCGGAGCGACAGGATAACTGGACAGGAGGTTCTCCGACGAAGTCAAAGGGTGACGCACCGCTTCTTGTTCGTCGGCTCTCGGAGGCGACGCGCCTGGCGAAAGTGACCGGTGACGCACCGGGTGTTCGAGGTGGAGCACAGCTCGCACCAGCGGAAGTACAGGATACTGGACAGGAGGTTCTCCAACGAAGTCAAAGGGGTGACGCACCGCTTCTTATTCGCTGGCTCTCGGAGGCGACGTGCCTGGCGAAAGTGACCGGTGACGCACCGGGTGTTCGAGGTGGAGCACGGCTCGCACCAGCGGACGGGCAGGTCGGCAGGGTTCCGACGAGGCCGAAGGGGTGACACACCGCTTCTTAATCGTCGACTCTCGGAGGCGACGCGCCTAGCGAAAGAGACCGGTGACGCACCGGGTGTTCGAGGTAGAGCACGGCTCGTACCAGCGGAACCAGGATGCCGATAACGGCGGAGACGTGGACAACGGTTACAGGTAGAATACTCACAGCACTGGAATATCGCACGATGTTGTCCCTGGATAACTGCTGGCAGACTCAGGTGATTCTAGTCTGTTCGCGACGGCTTTTATAGGGATGGTTTGGTGGTAAGGGATGGTGGTGCGGTGCGGTATTTTGATAATGACGTATACCGTCTTTCGAACAGTATTTTGGAAATTTGATTTGGATTCCCGTTGGAATACGGGCCTGGGTGCGGGGTACGTGCGGTACGGGCGGTGTTGTTGTTGTGACAGGAGGCCGGTGGTACGTTACTAGATCGCGACGTTGTGTATAACCGGTGGAGGTTTGCTAGGGGTTTATTCGTAACGGGCCTACGTTATGTAGGTCTGTTACAAATTTATTAAGAAAATAATTGTTTAAATAAATAAAAACAAATAACAAACTAGAGGGTTATTGTTGCTCGCTCGCTTCGCTCGCTCGCGGATAGGACTGCTCTTGCGAAAGGGTTAGTGGTACGCATGGCTAGTAGTACCTATAGCTATTAATGTTTTTTTTTTTATTTGGTGTGTGACTCTCCACGAGCCACACAAAGAACTTCCCGATTTGTTAGTTGCAGTATATTATTATCATTATTAAGTGTACGTTTTAAGAAGATTATACGTTTTCAGCGAAATTCAATAGTTTTCTACTTATCAAAATGTTTGCTATATGGCGTCGCATTAAACGAACATCGCAGGCTCGTTGCTCGCTTGGTTCCTTGTTAGAGCATACTAATGTTGCAAAATAAATTGTCTTAATTAGTTTTTCGCAAACGATACAACTCCTCATTATCCGGGTTTGCAGTATGAACTGATTGTTTTTTTAAAGATTGTAATATAAATTTTTTTTTGTACTTTCATCGATATTCTTTGAAAATGTATTCTCGGGAGTAGAGATGATTAACTCACTCTTGCATTGGGATAATTTTCGATTATTGTAAGCAAAAACATCATCGTAAGGTACAAAAAAAAATTTAAAAAAAATTTTTTTTTTTAAATTTTAAAGAAATCGAAAAAAAATTTTTTGTGTAATTATGTTTGTTTCTTCGGTGGAAACTTTCGGTTCTCTCGTATAAATTGCATTGTTGAATGAACTTCTTTCGAAAAAACTAAAAAAACTAAAAAACTACTTGACCAAAATGGACCAAAATCTAATCAGCTCTATGTTACAGCGGGGCATATCGATTGCATCATTCATCATCCTGATCGCGTTGTTACTTTTTCTGAAAACGTTAACGAAAAATTTGAGTACATAGAAACGGCCATACGCGCGCGCGCACACACACACACATATACGAACATTTTGCTGAAAATAGTCTAAAATGACTGCAATGACCATGAAACGTGAAGATCTGCTAAAAAATCGATTTTCGATTTTCGGGGTCATTACAATAACTTCCCTATAAAATCGGGAAGTTAATTATATAGAGCCTATAGATAATACAGAATAAAATATAAACACGAAATATAATACGTATAATGTTTATATTTATATTTCGTTTTTAATTATTGCCATACTTTACCATATTGTAATCTTCTAGGTGTATTGTATAACTTCCGTAAAGACATTTTAATGATATTATCGATACATATCTAAGTTCATTCGGAGAAAATTCGTTAAAAAGCTAGAAATATTGTCTTTTAAGTTTTTCACATGAAACGTGCATTATTCGAGCTTTAATACAAATAAAGAGCACGCGTTTGGCGAATATACCTAATGTAGTTATAAAAAAACCAAGTATATTAAAAATCACGTTATAAGTAAAGAAAGAAAACCATTATTACCATTATCTATGTCATAAGAACGCAGAGTATTTGAATCTCGGATAACGCAATAACTCGTCCGCCCGAACTTGTTCGATTCTTTTCGTACCCGCCCGACGAATTCGAAGTCGAATCGAAGGGCCGCCGGACTTTCTGCGACCCGACCCGACTCGAAAACGAACATCGAGCGGCCCGCACATCCCTAAATTATTTATAATTATAAATATATTATATTAAATGACCTATTATAATAACCTATATTAGGTAATTATAATCACACTTTAAATAAGTAAATATGGCTCAAATTATGCCGTATTTAGGCTCATTTTAATTAGAAGGATCTAACAAATACGTTGGTAATTCCGTAAAAAAAGATTGAAAAATAAAAAACTTTCCTATGTGCAATAATGTGCATTAATGTAATCGGTACGCAGCCTTTTGAACTGTGTCGGCTGCCTCGTACCTCAGTCCCTCTTTCTCGTTTACGAGCTGTCGTAAAAAAAGTTCTGTTACATATGTTGATAGTCTGAAAATATGATCAATGCTATTTTTCAATTTCTCTAAAAAACCTGCATTTGTCGAATTTTTGCGTGTTTTTCACTTTGTGTAATTAACATTTTGAACCAAAAAATCGGGAAAAAATCTCAAATATCAATTTCAATTAAATGCAATTATATGATTAAATTAATACAAGTAAATGGGGAAAATGGACCGAAAATTGAATGGCACAACGGCTGTTTAAATAATTCGAAGGACTACCTCGTCCGGCTAGGCCCTTCATTCCAAATTGTAATATTCCAATATTCCAATATCATTTTAAATATATTCAAGTACTATTTAAAACTATTAATGAGTTTTAACAACAAAATATTTTAAATAGAAAACTAAATTTTGACAAATAAGATAAGATTATAGCAAGCTTGCTATAAATGTCGAAAACTCGAGTCTGGTCAGAGACATTCAATTTTCAGGAAACACTATTCTATGATGACGAACGGAGAAAAGGGAAGTGAAGCTCGGGGGCTTCGGTCGTCGTGGAGTGGAGTGAAAGATTGTAACATGATACGGGTCGGGTCGGGTATATCGGTGTGAGACTACTAATCAAACAACAAAGCTTAATTATTTATCATTACTTTTTTATAGGATTTTCCTTAACATATTTGGTGAATTTTGTTTCTTTTTATGAAAATGATACCAAAATTATATAATTCCGATGATATTTGCTTATGCAATGAGCGACGCAAGTTTCGGACACAAAGAAGGACAGCGTCGGGAAAAAAGAGACGCGGAGAGTCCTTATTCTTTTAAGATTTCGACTTCGACTTCGTCTGCTAGATCTTCGCCTCGTCGCACAATGTAATCATAAATGAATCATGTTTCAGGAAGTGGTTCAGTTCAGAATGAAATAAAATAATGTTACACGCACTTTTTAAATAGCGTCATATATGGTGCAAGAAATATTCGTATAGAGTCAAATAGAATTATTTTTTTAGATATCTTCGTACGAAATACTGCCTCTAAATAACATTGTATGGATAGGAGCCGTCGAAAATTAGTTAATACTTTTATCTTGTTCCTACCTCTGCTTTAATAATTGCAGTCAATAATGCTATCGAGCATTACAAGTATGGGATAAATAAGTAAAAAAATTAATTTTCTGTTTCCTACTAACGATCTTAATAAGAACGATTGAATTTTGTCATTACATAACATAACAGAATATTTTTTAAGAATCATTATTTTATATATAACGCAATAATGTTCAAATTACTATTTAAATTCCAATATACATTTGTAGAATATTACGTAGTAATTACTTTCATTTTTCCTTCATCTATAAACTATCGATTATATTGTAAACAATTATTACAATGGTGATAATAACGGAAATAAGAATACAATAAGAGAATTATACATATACATATAGTATTATAAGGCAATTACAGAATGGGTAATGTCAGTATTCTACTATATCATTCTTCTTCCACTTGACGAATATCTCGTCGATTGTGGAACTTTTACCGCTGTGGTATATCAGGTCACTGTAACTTTCCCGTTATCCCCGCGCCCACTCGCGCCCACTTACCGGTCCCGCGGAATAACACAGGGGCTGGCAGTCTTTAATAGTATCTCGTCGGTGGTATCTCGTCTGTGATTGGGTGTCAGGTCTATTCCTATATCTCGTCTTTGGTAGGGTCTGATCCAGGCTAAAGATGATGTAGGATCTGATCCAGGCTAAAGATGATGTAGGATCTTGTCCATGGTAAAGATGATGTAGGAGCTGATTAGGGCTGTTCGAGTACTCGCAAAATGCGAGCCGAGCTAAGCTCGACTCGATTGGTCGAGTCGAGTCGAGTACTCGCACGAAGCGAGCGGCTCGCACGATGCGAGTAGCTCGCATCGATGCAAGCTACCCGCATCGAAGCGAGCTACTCGCGCCGACGTCATCGGCTCGCATCGGTGCGAGTTACTTGCATCGATGCGAGTACTCGACCGGCTCGATCAATCCAGTCGAGCTTAGCTCAGCTCGCACCGATCCACAGTGCGCCGGAATGCCTGTTTCTTGGACAAAATTCAATAACTTTTGTTCTGTTTATGATAGAGACATGAAACAAAGTGGTTTTTTATTTATATTGAGAGCAATCACAATATGATATTATTATAAATATAGTATTTATTTAAACATTAAAAAACGATATTTATAAACAAAATTTTGTTTTATTGGTGGTTTTCAGTAGATATATGAATTCGCAGTTCAGTTCTTCCGAAACTGAAACTTCGTTTTAAATTAAATTTTTTTCATAAATAGCAACTGATCGGAATTGTGGAAGAAATACTAAAAGTTGCATTATACAACTTCTTCATGTGGACCTATATTGAAAATTTAACAAATACGCTTTGTAGATCTGTGTTAATTGAACAACAAACGTCTACTATTTGATCTTCCTAAAATTCGCGTACAGATTCGCTTGTAACTAATTTCCTACTGAATTTTTTAAATCTTTTTCTTAAAAACTGATTTATTTTGACATAGTATGAACATTGTTTTAAATCGATATGAAGCAGTGACTTTTTCGATTTTTGTCAATGGTTTGGCGCACTGTGGCGAGCGTGCGATTCGTACGAAACGAACGGCATGCATGAAGGAATTGATTCGAAATAAATTCAAGCGTAATACGACATTGAAGTTCTCGCCGTGCCACGTTTAAATTATTATATAGTACAAACTTTAAAAAACGCAATATTCTTAAAAAAATAATTTTAAAAATATTTTATTTGTCTATATTTCAATATATGAACAATACTTCCAGCAGATACGATTAGAATCCCACACCGAATGATTTTCTTTTTCGTTAAACACTTTTTTTTCTTCTTTCTTAACCATATAATTGTTGTAGTGATATTTCTCAAATATATTGTCAAAGCAATATTTATATTGCATTTTTACGTTTGTTAAAAATGTTCAATATTACATAATACACATACAAAAGGTAAAGAAATATCGAAAAAGTTGATTTTTATTTTTTTTAAGTACATTGCACTATATATATATGGTATATATAAAATTCTGAAAAACATTAAGAAAAATGATTTCGACAATATCCCATTACTGAATTTTTATAAAACTGTTATCTCCCATACTTCAATAGGAAATATGCATTTTTTTCGAATGTTTTAAAATATGCAATTTTTTAAAGACGTTCGCATAATTCGAAAATCTGAAAAGCATATGCACTAATAATCACGATGGGACACAACTAACATATTAATATAAATAAACGAGTTATGTACTCTGGAAACTTTAAAATAAAACTCATTTCACGGCTACACATCAGATACATTGTATACATTGTTCGTTTCGTGTAAGCCGTTCGCTTCGGTGCGAGTAAGCTATCTTCTCGCATCGGTGAGATCGGTGCTTTGAAAAATATATTTAATATATCTCTACAACAATTATATGGTTAACAAAAAAAAAAAAAAGCGGGATTCGATTCGCAGCGGGAGACCTCGCCGTCTGCACTAATTGTATCTGCTGGAAGTATTGTTCATATTAATTGAAATATAGGCAAATAAAATATTTTTAAAATTATTTTTTTAAGAGCATTGCATTTTTTAAAGTTTGTACTTTATTTTTCTGAATACAAGAATGTTCACTATTACATAATACACCTACAAAAGGTAAAGAAATATCGGAAAAGATTATTTTTATTTTTTTTAAGTACGATGCACTACATAAAAAATTCTGGAAAAAATTAAAAACGGTTGTTTTAACAATATCTCATTATTGAATTTTTATATAACTGATATTTCCCAAACTTCAATAGGAAATATGCATTTTTCCGAATTTTTGGTAATTTCCAATTTTTTAAAACCTGTTCGCAAAGTCTGTAAAATCTGAAAAAATATACATTAATAATCATGATAACACACATCCAACATAATAATTTAAACGTGGCACTGCGAGAACTTCAATGTCGTATTACGTTTGAATTTATTTCGAGTCGATTCCTTCATGCAAGCCGTTCATTTCGTACGAATCACACGCTCGCCACAGTGCGCCGAACCATTGACAAAAGTCGAAAGTCACTGCTTCATATCGATTTAAAACAATGTTCATACTATGTCAAAATAAATCAGTTTTTAAGAAAAAGATTTAAAAAATTCAGTAGGAAATTAGTTACAAGCGAATCTGTACGCGAATTTTAGGAAGATCAAATAGTAGACGTTTGTTGTTCAATTAACACAGATCTACAAAGCGTATTTGTTAAATTTTCAATATAGGTCCAAATGAAGAAGTTGTATAATGCAACTTTTAGTATTTCTTCCACAATTCCGATCAGTTGCTATTTATGAAAAAAATTTAATTTAAAACGAAGTTTCAGTTTCGGAAGAACTGAACTGCGAATTCATATATCTACTGAAAACCACCAATAAAACAAAATTTTGTTTATAAATATCGTTTTTTAATGTTTAAATAAATACTATATTTATAATAATATCATATTGTGATTGCTCTCAATATAAATAAAAAAACCCACTTTGTTTCATGTCTCTATCATGAACAGAACAAAAGTTATAGAATTCTGTCCAAGAAACAGGCATTCCGGCGCACTGTGGATCGGTGCGAGCTGAGCTAAGCTCGACTGGATTGATCGAGCCGGTCGAGTACTCGCATCGATGCAAGTAAGGCCGTCCACACACTGGTCGATTGTAATCGCGTCGTGAAGTTCGTACGTCTTGCTCGTCATGTACGATTCATGCGGCGGACGCGATTTCGTCCACACACGGGTCGATCGTCGATTTGGTCGACGCAATTCCAGTCGCATGCGATTCCCCTCCACGTAACTTCCAATGCAAATGAATGCAGAGCCACACACGGGTCGATTCGTGGTCGACTGAAATCGGTTCGACTGAAATCGCGTCCGTGGCATGAACAGTCGCATGCGATTCCCCCTCCACGTGATTTCCAATGAAAATAAATGAAGAGCAGCACATTGAAATCGCCGCTATTCTAATCGCGTGCGATCGGCAGTGAAGTTGGAAAATCGCGTGGATCGTACGATTCGCGCGACTCATGGAGGTAAGTTTGTGCAGTTCATGTAATTTAAATGATTTGGCCATTATTTTTTGTAGTTTGAGTGCATTGCACTCTTCGATGTGGTCTGTGTATTTAGGTTACATAGGTTATTATTTATTTATTATCTTTTTTTATAACTAATAAAATACTAATAACATTAAGGTAAGCTTTTTATTTACATAGTTGTATATAATCATGTAGGTTTATGAAAAACAAAAACAAAAGGCAAAGTAAAAAAAAATTGAAGTCACAGGGATTGATAAACTG
Source organism: Lasioglossum baleicum (assembly GCF_051020765.1). Lineage (NCBI taxonomy): Eukaryota > Metazoa > Arthropoda > Insecta > Hymenoptera > Halictidae > Lasioglossum > Lasioglossum baleicum. Next base: position 2,741,991 of record NC_134929.1, on the reverse strand, counting down.
TTGTACAATTTTCTGTGGAGTGGGAGTGTTCTTAGGGAGTTGTCTTCTCAGGTCGATTTAATCCGGAAGTATTACCACTTGGTATATTGAGCGAAGATTGAGGGAAATCTGTTGAACTTCCACCAACCTCATCTATGAGGAGCAAAGCTCTCCTTTTGTAACTCCTCAGATGAGCATTGCTCCTCATAGATGAGGTTGGTGGAAGTTCAACAGATTTCCCTCAATCTTCGCTCAATATACCAAGTGGTAATACTTCCGGATTAAATCGACCTGAGAAGACTTTGCCTTTTGTTTTTGTTTTACATAAACCTACATGATTATATTCAACTATGTAAATAAAAAGCTTACCTTAATGTTATTACTATGCGTAATAACATAAAAAAAGATAATAAATAAATAATAACCTATGTAACCTAAATACATAGACCACATCGAAGAGTGCAATGCACTCAAACTACAAAAAATAATGGCCAAATCATTTAAATTACATGAACTGAACAAACTTACCTCCATGAGTCGCGCGAATCGTACGATCCACGCGATTTTCCAACTTCACTGCCGATCGCACGCGATTAGAATCGCGGCGATTTCAATGTGCTGCTCTTCATTTATTTTCATTGGAAATCACGTGGAGGGGGACTCGCATGCAACTGGAATAACGTTGACCGAATCGACGATCGACCCGTGTGTGGACGGCCTAACTCGCACCGATGCGAGCCGATGACGTCGGCGCGAGTAGCTCGCTTCGATGCGAGTGGCTTGCATCGATGCGAGCTACTCGCATCGTGCGAGCCGCTCGCTTCGTGCGAGTACTCGACCAATCGAGTCGAGCTTAGCTCGGCTCGCATTTTGCGAGTACTCGAACAGCCCTAGATCCTATGCCTAAACCATAACATAGATGCTGAAACTGTCTCTTTGGAAGTGCATTGGTAAATATATCAGCCAGTTGCTGATCCGTAGGAACATCTTCTACCGAGATTTCTCCACTCTCTACAGTTTCGCGAACATAGTGATGCTTAATGTCTATATGCTTCGTTCGTTTATGGAACTCCGCATTTTTGATTAATCGGATTGCACTTTGATTGTCTACTCGCAGAACTGTCGCATTTACTGGTAGACACCCGAGATCGTTTAACAATTTTCTCAGCCAAATGGCCTCTTTCGCAGCTGCTGCTGCCGCGACGTACTCAGCCTCCGTTATGCTGAGTGTAACTAGCTTTTGTCGTTGGGACGACCACGTCACGATCCCTTTCGTTAGACAGAACGCATACCCCGTGGTAGATCTACGCGTCTCCACGTCCCTTGCAAAATCCGAGTCTGAAAACCCCTGTAACTCCGAGTTACTCCCGCCGCTTTTGTACGTTATCCCGACTTTTGTTGTTCCAACCAAGTACCGGAAGATTCGTTTTACCGCTTGCTAGTGGCTCTCGTTGTGATTGCTAAGGAATTTACTAACTGAATTCACTGAATATGCGATATCCGGCCGCGTCACGACAGCAAGAAACATTAACGAGCCCACTGCTTCTCGAAACGGTACTGTACTTGAGTTTTCACCATTGTGATCGTTTGGAACTAGTCGCGCATGCGGATCGGCTGGAACACTTGCCGCTTTTGCATCGATCATCTTAAATTTATTAAGAATTTTCTTTACATACGCTTCTTGATGCAAGAATATGGTTTTCTCTAATCAATTTCTTTCTATTTGTACCCCGACAAATAACTTTCCATCCCCGATCGTGATTTCGAACGCGTTTCCAAGCGATTTTATTACCGACTCGAGGGCTTTACTTGTTAACTTCCCGATTTTATAGGGAAGTTATTGTAATGACCCCGAAAATCGAAAATCGATTTTTTAGCAGATCTTCACGTTTCATGGTCATTGCAGTCATTTTAGACTATTTTCAGCAAAATGTTCGTATGTGTGTGTGTGTGTGTGTGTGTGTGCGTATGTCTGTTTCTATGTGATCAAATTTTTCGTTAACGTTTTCTAAAAAAGTAACAACGCGATCAGAATGATGAATGATGCAATCGATGTGCCCCGTCGTAACTTAGAGCTGATTAGATTTTGGTCCATATTGGTCAAGTAGTTTTTTAGATTTTTAGTTTTTTTCGAAAGGAGTTGATTCTACAATGCAATTAATACGAGAGAACGTAAAGTTTCCATCGAAGAAACAAACGTAATTACACAAACATTTTTTTTTTTCATTTTTTTTAAATTTAAAAAAATTTTTTTAAATAAAAAAAAAAATTTTTTTTTTTCCTTACGCTAATGTTTCCGCTTACAATAATCGAAAATTATCCCAATGCAAGAGTGAGTTAATCATCTCTACTCCCGAGAATACAGTTTCAAAGAATATCAATGAAAGAACCAAAAAAAATTTATATTACAATCTGTAAAAAAACAATCAGTTCAAAACGAATTATTAACTGAGACTAAATTGAAAATTAATATAAACTATATGATAATTATTAATAACATTGATGTTGAAAACGGATTGGTTAATGGAGCACACATGCGGAATATTAAAATTTATTACTTTTCAAGAAAATACTAAAATTCCGTCTATATTGTGGTTAGATTTTCAATTGGCCAGAGTAGGAGTGAAAGTAAGAACTCGTTATCGTGATTATATGAAAAATGCAAATATTGATCAAAATTTTACACCAATAATAAAAATATCGAATCAAGTAAATATGTCGAGTGAGGAAAAATATCAAATCACACTTAGTCAATTTCCAGTGGTTCCTGCTGAAGCGATTACGATTCATAAAAGTCAGGGACAAACATACGAGAAAGTATGTTTGGATTTTAAAAAATCAGAAAGGCGAACTTTACAAATATTGTATGTAGTAAATATTGTATGTTCAAAATTGAGCGCAGTTTATATATTTTGGGACAATTTAAATTAACAGTATCGAAGAAAACCAAGATCACTACGGCAAACCCGGATAATGAGGAGTTGTATCGTTTGCGAAAAACTAATTAAGACAATTTATTTTGCAACATTAGTATGCTATAACAAGGAACCAAGCGAGCAACGAGCATACGATGTTGGTTTAATGTGACGCCATATAGCAAACATTTTGATAAGTAGAAAACTATTGAATTTCGCTGAAAACGTATAATCTTCTTAAAACGTACACTTAATAATGATAATAATATACTGCAACTAACAAATCGGGAAGTTCTTTGTGTGGCTCGTGGAGAGTCACACACCAAATAAAAAAAAAACATTAATAGCTATAGGTACTACTAGCCATGCGTACCACTAACCCTTTCGCAAGAGCAGTCCTATCCGCGAGCGAGCAAAGCGAGCGAGCAAAAACAACCCTACTCGCGAGCGAGCGAAGCGAGCGAGCAACAATAACCCTCTAGTTTTTTATTTTATATGATTTTATTTTAAGTTAATTTCCATTTTATTTTATATTGTATACTATGTATTATCTTTTAAGACTTTGTGTAAGATAAATGATAGTTAAGTAGGTTACTTAACAGTTAATAAAAACATCACCCACTGAAAAGTTATCATAACTTATTACATACCACGTTGTAAATATTTTCTTATAATTTTTTCACGTGAAACGTGCATTATTTCAAATTTTAATACAAATAACGATCATGCACATGTCTGCCGAATATACCTAATGTATTATATAAAAATCACATTATGTACAAGTTATGAAAGAAATACGTACCATTATTATTATTATCTATTTCATAAGAACGCACAGTTGATTCTCGGGTATCGCGATAACTCGTTCGCGCGATCTTGTTCTATTGTTTTAGAAGCCGCCCGACAAAGGTGAGTCATGAGTACACTGCGGATCTTTATGCAAAATAAAAAATGTTTGCATTGATTGCACGGCACATGAGCCAAATATAAATTGTATTCTTCTTTTAATTATCCTATTAAGCTGAAACTAATACGTTGATGTCCTTAAATATTTTTAACATGTCCACTGCTTTAAATTGAACGTGTACATTTTTGTCATACATGCATAAAATCCGCAGTCTAGTCATAAGCTTCCCGATGTGTCTGATGTATCGCGTACTCGACTCGAGCCCGATAGGCGAAAAACCAAAACAAGGTAATAAAAGTAGTTGTTTTTTCCCCCTCCCCAAGTTAGCACAGGGTCCTCGAGGTCGAAAACTAAGATTCGACACCCCAGAGTACCCCTAAATGACGTGTCAAAATTTCATTAAGTTCGGAATACTTTCCAGGTAGACGCCTTTTTGCGACCTGCCGACTGGACTATATGAAAAAACTTGACGACACTGAGGAAAATGAAAAATTGAATAACTCCAAGAAAAATGGAAAACTTAATGTGACTCCGAGAAAAATAAAGAACTTGCTGACTCTGAGGAAAATGAAAAATTTAATAACTCTCAGTTAATAAGCTGTCTTCAATGCCTCTTAAAAATGCAATTAATCGCATGTAGGGATTGATCAGGTGTTTCTCTCTCTATATTAAAAAATATTTAAAAATCCTTTGACATGTTACGAGCCAGGGCCGCGAGCAGCACGAGTGGCCGGCGAAGGGTTATTACCCTAGGAATATGATATAAATTTGTTAGTTAAGGAACGCGGACGAACCCAATGCGAAATTGGGGAGCCGCTAGGATTATTGACAGCGAGGACGAACCTGACGCGAAGTCAGGGAGCCTCTAGGAATGGAGTCAAACGCAGACGAACCCGATGCAAAACCGGGGAGCTGCTAGGAGGTTGTATAATAGCACAGACGAACCTGATGCGAAATCAGGGAGCTGTTAGGATGCGGACGAACCCAATGCAAAACTGGGGAGCCGCTAGGTTGGATAAATCTCTGTTCGGACAATTGGAATGTCGCGAAAGAACCTGATGGTTAATCAGGGAATTGCTAGGATAATTAGTAAGCCTCGTAACTAGTATAATTTAATTGATACAATCCGAGCGGTAAGATTGTATCATGTGGGGACGTTCAATTACTTGGTTAGGATATTGGACGATAATTATGGGTTTAATGAATTTGAGTTAATTATCAAAGAAGACAAATATATTCTTACTATAGAGTTTCGTTCTACAAGTGTATTTGTGTCGCGAATGAACTGAATTTAGAATAGGAAAGAAATTGAAAGGTGATATTACCTAAGCTAAGACGCACGGTGTTGACGCACTGGCAATGCGGGGGACTCGGAGCAACCTTGTCACTGCCTAACAGATTTTAGACCGAACTCGCGGAATCTGTACGGTTAAACTTTGATTCAAAAGGAACGAACGTCCGATCTCACTGGTAGTTGACTTCCGAGATGCAGCACGACGCGACACTATTCGTGATTACGACAGTACTAGCCCACGAGAGTAGAAATGTAAGGGCTTATATAGCCCTGCAATGACGGGTGGTACTTGTCAGTACCCTTCAAGTGAACATTCGTATTTTGTCAACGACCAGTTGGTCGTGCGTACGTTTGGGCCCTAAACTACCCTAAACAATTATGTAGATTTATCTAGGGAAAAACTCTGTTCGTTTATCTAGGACGGTTCCTGCCAGAGATGATATTGAACACCTGTTCGTCATCCGTAACAGACAGATCTGTTTTGTGGCGTCAGGATACTGCTGTCGATATTCCATCACAGTTTGTATAGTATATATTATTTCTCCACTTTGTTTCTATATAAAATTTTAATATGATCCTCCATTAGTTTAACGCCCCGTTCAGCGGTATCATTGACCACCTTCAGTCTATGTTTCAGTCAGTCTACTTATTATTCATAATAACTTCTTTTTCCGATATTTTAACTGTTTTTCTTTTGTAGATTGGAGCGTATTAATGAATTTAGTTAAGGTAGTAGAGAGACTTCCAGGATTGCAAGATATTCACTTACTCATTTCTCGATAATACAAACACGGGGTTTTTCACTAGTCAAAAACGCTAGATAAAACATCGATCTAGGGCGCTATCTGCCTCAAAAGTCCTATTTTTTCGATTACGAGGCGTAATTTTCATTATTCGGCAGCATGTAGCTATGAAAATAGCTATATGCGCAGTTGTATGCTTCCGAATAATGCAAATTACGCCCCTTAATATCTCTGTCAGTTATGTATATATAAAAAAACTCTTCAAACAAAAGTTGTAGTATATAAGGAGGTGGATATAGTATCAGAGAAAAAATTTTTTTTCAAAGTAATTATTTCAAGTTTTCAAAGTCACGGGTGTTTTTTCTATCAACAACTGTTTATGCTACATACGGATTCTTAAAGAGAAAAAAGACAAATTCAACGATATATCATAACGTCTATTTATGTAAAGATTTAAAAAATTCAAAATTTTCAAATTTGCTGCGCCTCATTTTCCCATGATCCAATCGGCCCCAACATTTTTCCAGATCATTTTCTCAACATTTGTTACAATTCTGGTTTACGGGACCAAAAAATTTCATGGTCGAAAAATAAGGTCCACCCTAATGTCCATATACGTAAATTACGAGAAGCAGTAAAGGGTGCTTAACGTCGAAGAAGAAAATCCTGGTAATTAAAACTTAATATGTACTACATTCTACGTTATTAGAATAATTGTAGTTTAATTATGATACATTTTATATCAACATTTTTTATTTACACTTAGAAACGCACTGTCTCGGCAGGAAATGGACATTCGAGAGAAGCAATCAAATTAGAGCATCATCGCGAAAAAAGATGAGTTTGCAATAACCTCAATATTTTATGAAATTCTATTATAATTATAGTTATGACTGTGTTTTTTTATTATAGGAAGACAGAAGATCAAATAAACTTGTGTATGCTAGTATAAAATCAATTTATATATATTATACAATTTATTTTATTATTTGTTTGACAACTAATAAATCTACAAATTGTTTCATAAACTAAAAAATACTTCCTGCATTTTCGTATTCTCCAATCAGTCCAAATAAATACCATCAACCTGTTCTCGATCATATACCAATTTTTATTAATGCAATTATGACAATAACAAAACGTTTCTATTTAAAATGAATACATATTTTGAACATAGTTTTAACATTTTTAATTTTTTGGAAGGTTAAAAAATGTAATTAAAAAAGTAATGAAAAATAAAAATAAAAAAAAATCCTCGCTGCACGGGGACTCGAAGGCTAGCTCCAGATTGCGATTCATACGCTCGACGGCTCGACAGTCGAATTTCAGTTTCGTTTCCGTAAGCCGTAAAGCATGGCAACATGGCAAGTTCTAAAAATAGATTGTGGCTTGCACAAGCAGCGCACACGGATATAGTAAAGGTACGCTGGCGAGTGTAGCGCGCGGGCGCGTTGCTAACACGATACCAATACAGTGTCTTCTGCACCGACGAAATGCCGTCGTTGGCCTCCTGTTTCTCACTCCAGTCAGAATATATCCTAGAGGGCGTAAGAGAACACCGAAAAATTCGAGTCCCGCCAACTCCCGTAAGGCTGGCAGTCTTTAACAGTATCTCGTCGGTGACTGTACCAGTCCCGTCGGTAAGTGATATGTCTGGACGCACCGCTGTCGGTAATCCAGACATCGCTTGTGTCGACTATCATGAGTCATTCTACCACAGACGAGTTATAGGAATAGACCTGACACCTAATGCATTTTGGTGTCCGTCGGTATCGGTGCGCTAACGCCCCATTTCCGTCGGTATCGGTGTGCTAACGCCCCGTTACCATTCAGTGTCAACACCCAATGTTATCGATAGAACACAATTTTTGAGCATTTATTAGCACGAATAAAAAATTTTATACTCCCTTCGCATTACGTGTATTTAATATGATTCTTAAATTGAAAAATTTTATTTTTTACGCCTTCCTAATGTGTTCGTTTTTATAGTTTTCTTATTACATTTCGATATACAGTAGTGAACAAAAATTTAAAGACACTCTAAAAAAGACGATAACTGTTTCAATATTGTACTACACGCTTTGAAATTTTTTGTGAAAGCTAGAGCAATTGGTTTACTATAGGTTGTGAAAAGAAATTTTTTTAAATGTTGCATTTTCAACTTTTTTATGTGGGCCTATACTGAAAATTTAAAAAACATGTTCTGTAGATCTGCGTGACTCAAACATATTTTGAAAATTTCGTCAAGATCGGTCGACGTTGCAATGAGCTACAAACGTTTAAGGGTGGTAAAAATTGCAGATTTTCACGATTTTCGCCCTCTAACTGCAATAAATCTAAGAATTCTTACATCTTTCAATGCCTGTCGTTCTTATTAGCGTATTCGCTCTCTTTACGGCGAACGGGCAGAAGAGAGCCTCTTCGCGATTGCACGCATCCGATAATTTTCGGATGTATTGAAAACTCATAATCGGACAACGTTGCGTACTTTAGACTTGACAACGCTGTAGACATATCGTTCGCAGATATTTTTGCTACGAAAAAGGTCATTCATTGGGTTTTATTATATTATTGTGCAAACACCATATGGCCTCCTGGTTACATTTGCTACGGGCCCGCGCTGGATTAATCCGGCACTGGTTGTAGAAGTTTTACCAGTCGAACCCGATTCGTATTGGTTCTAGTTTTCGAATTCACCGATCTTAAAGCGTAGAGGACGCTAAAATCAGTGGCATTTTAAGGTGTCGGTACTTCAGATTCCTATGGACACCAAGTCCCATAAGGTGTCAGGTCTATTCCTGTATCTCGTCTGTGGTCACTGCTCGGCACTGTCTCCGATTTCACTTGTCGCTGTTTTTGTTCACTTGTCGAAGCGACGAGCGCACACTCGCGAGGTTTTTCACCGGTATTGTTCTTGTCCCTTTTCTTTTTCCGGCAATCGCGAGCAAGGTGTCCTTTCCTTTTACAATAGAAACACTAGACACTCGTAATTCTGCTTTCGCGGTTCTTTTCACTGTTATTGTTTTGATTCGCGGCGAACTTTTTTCTCTTGTTCTCGCCAAGACTAACAGCGGCTAGTGCTTGAGTGACGTCATTGTCGTCTTCGAGTCTTCGTTCTTCCTTTAATAATCGTTCCAAAAGATTATCAAGGGTTTGTCTTGCTTCGGGTACGCTGTCCCATGTTGTCTGGAGAGCGTTGTACTTTGATGGTAGGCTTCCAAGAACCTTCGCCATTATGGCCGTGTCCGACACCGCTTCTCCCAGATCTTTCAGTTGAGACGCTATGTTTTGTACCCGGGAAACATGTTGTACAACCGACTCGTTTGACTCCATGCGATGTCCGTGGAACTTTTGTAGCAGTAGCATCTTGTTCGACACTGTCTTCTGCTCGTGGATTCTCACCAATTTGGCCCACATTTACTTCGCTGTAGTGCAGTTGAGCATACAGTTGAGCTGAGAATCCTCTACCGACGAGGAGACTATGCACATGGCCGTCGCGTTGTCTTTCACCCACTTTTTGCCATCGACCGAGTCTGCGTCTGCCGGCATCACTCGCGCGCCCGTTACAACGTCTTCGCGATAAGTATCGTATTCATTCGAAATTTCCAAGCTCGAAAATTCGAGCCATCAAACTTCTTGATGTTCTTAATCAGAGTTGATTCCGCCATTTTTCTTTCTTCGACTGATTTTCCGTACACTACAATGGCGACCACGTGTCGACCGAGATAACCGTTTTCTCTCTATCGCTCTCTAACCTTGACAATCAGGTTTTACGCAGGCTGCTTTACTGGGTCCTTAACCTGTTGAGATTATCAAAGGAAAGAGGAACAATAGGATTTAGTGAGAAAGATAGCTTTTTCCTTTTGGTTCACTTTTAATAGTAGAAAGAACAAAATGGCACATGTTACATGAGCAGCGACACCGACGAGATACTATTAAAGACTGCTAGCCCCTGTGTTATTCAGCGGGACCAGTAAGTGGGCGCGAGTGGGCGCGGGGATAACGTGAAAGTTACAGTGATCTGATATACCACATCGCTAAAAGTTCTAAATAGTGCCAAAATAGTGCCAAAACATCGTCTGAAATATGGCGGAGAATGTAACGTTTAATAATAATCGATATGGTTTCGTGATAATTCGCATTCTCACCGATACATCGCGACGAGAATCTCCTCAGTGGTCTTCTTTACCGACAAAATGCTGTCGTTGGCCTTCTGTTTCTCTGCATGGAGCCAGAATATATCCTAGAGGGCGTAAGAAATACCGAAAAATTCGAGTCCCGCCAACTCCCATAAGGCTGGCAGTCTTTAATAGTATCTCGTCGGTGGCAGCGATCACGAATCAACTGCTCGAAAGCTACCGGTAACGCAAGTAGTGCGCTCTGGCGCCTTAATACTGGGTTTTTGCTCACGCAACAGCAGTGAGCTTACCGACGAACGATAACTTTACTTCTCAACAATTTATAAATTGTTTAAATACTAAATACTAGGTCGAACACAATATAGAATACAGAATGACACAGAACCGAAATCTGGAACCGAAATACTGAACCGAAATACATAATATCGGTTCTCCAAGATCGTAACCGTAACCGATATAAGCCAGAACTGCCAGCACCGACGAGATACAATTAAAGACTGCCAGCACCGACGAGATACTGTTAAAGACTGCCAGCCTTACGGGAGTTGGCGGGACTCGAATTTTTCGGTGTTCTCTTACGCCCTCTAGGATATATTCTGACTGGAGTGAGAAACAGGAGGCCAACGACGGCATTTCGTCGGTGCAGAAGACACTGTATTGGTATCGTGTTAGCAACGCGCCCGCGCGCTACACTCACCAGCGTACCTTTACTATATCCGTGTGCGCTGCTTGTGCGAGCCACAATCTATTTTTAGAACTTGCCATGTTGCCATGCTTTACGGCTTACGGAAACGAAACTGAAATTCGACTGTCGAGCCGTCTAGCGTATGAATCGCAATCTGGAGCTAGCCTTCGGGTTCCCGTGCAGCGAGGATTTTTTTTTTATTTTTATTTTTCATTACTTTTTTAATTACATTTTTTAACCTTCCAAAAAATTAAAAATGTTAAAACTATGTTCAAAATATGTATTCATTTTAAATAGAAACGTTTTGTTACTGTCATAATTGCATTAATAAAAATTGGTATATGATCGAGAACAGGTTGATGGTATTTATTTGGACTGATTGGAGAATACGAAAATGCAGGAAGTATTTTTTAGTTTATGAAACAATTTGTAGATTTATTAGTTGTCAAACAAATAATAAAATAAATTGTATAATATATATAAATTGATTTTATACTAGCATACACAAGTTTATTTGATCTTCTGTCTTCCTATAATAAAAAAACACAGTCATAACTATAATTATAATAGAATTTCATAAAATATTGAGGTTATTGCAAACTCATCTTTTTTCGCGATGATGCTCTAATTTTATTGTCCATTTCCTTCCGAGACAGTGCGTTTTTAAGTGTAAATAAAAAATGTTGATATAAAATGTATCATAATTAAACTACAATTATTCTAATAACGTAGAATGTAGTACATATTAAGTTTTAATTACCAGGATTTTCTTCTTCGACGTCAAGCACCCTTTACTGCTTCTCGTAATTTACGTATATGGACATTAGGGTGGACCTTATTTTTCGACCATGAAATTTTTTTGTCCCGTAAACCAGAATTGTAACAAATGTTGAGAAAATGATCTGGAAAAATTTTGGGGCCGATTGGATCATGGGAAAATGAGGCGCAGCAAATTTGAAAATTTTGAATTTTTTAAATCTTTACATAAATAGACGTTATGATATATCGTTGAATTTGTCTTTTTTCTCTTTAAGAATCCGTATGTAGCATAAACAGTTGTTGATAGAAAAAACATCCGTGACTTTGAAAACTTGAAATAATTACTTTGAAAAAAAATTTTTTCTCTGATACTATATCCACCTCCTTATATAATACAACTTTTGTTTGAAGAGTTTTTTTTATATATACATAACTGACAGAGATATATTAAGGGGCGTAATTTGCATTATTCGGAAGCATACAACTGCGCATATAGCTATTTTCATAGCTACATGCTGCCGAATAATGAAAATTACGCCTCGTAATCGAAAAAATAGGACTTTTGAGGCAGATAGCGCCCTAGATCGATGTTTTATCTAGCGTTTTTGACTAAAAACCCCGTGTTTGTATTATCGAGAACTGAGTAAATGAATATCTTGCAATCCTGGAAGTCTCTCTACTACCTTAACTAAATTCATTAATACGCTCCAATCTACAAAAGAAAAACAGTTAAAATATCGGAAAAAGAAGTTATTATGAATAATAAGTAGACTGACTGAAACATAGACTGAAGGTGGTCAATGATACCGCTGAACGGGGCGTTAAACTAATGGAGGATCATATTAAAATTTTATATAGAAACAAAGTGGAGAAATAATATATACTATACAAACTGTGATGGAATATCGACAGCAGTATCCTGACGCCACAAAACAGATTTGTCAAAGGATTTTTAAATATTTTTTAATATAGAGAGAGAAACACCTGATCAATCCCTACATGCGATTAATTGCATTTTTAAGAGGCATTGAAGACAGCTTATTAACTGAGAGTTATTAAAGTTTTCATTTTCCTCAGAGTCAGTAAGTTCTTTATTTTTCTCGGAGTCATTAAGTTTTCCATTTTTCTTGGAGTTATTCAATTTTTCATTTTCCTCAGTGTCGTCAAGTTTTTTCATATAGTCCAGTCGGCAGGTCGAAAAAAGGCGTCTACCTGGATAGTATTCCGAACTTAATGAAATTTTGACACGTCATTTAGGGGTACTCTGGGGTGTCGAATCTCAGTTTTCGACCTCGAGGACCCTGTGCTAACTTGGGGAGGGGGAAAAAACCACTACTTTTATTACCTTGTTTTGGTTTTTCGCCTATCGGGCTCGAGTCGGGTACGCGATACGTCAGACACATCGGGAAGCTTATGACTAGACTGCGGATTTTATGCATGTATGACAAAAATGTACACGTTCAATTTAAAGCAGTGGACATGTTAAAAATATTTAAGGACATCAACGTATTAGTTTCAGCTTAATAGGATAATTAAAAGAAGAATACAATTTATATTTGGCTCATGTGCCGTGCAATCAATGCAAACATTTTTTATTTTGCATAAAGATCCGCAGTGTACTCATGACTCACCTTTGTCGGGCGGCTTCTAAAACAATAGAACAAGATCGCGCGAACGAGTTATCACGATACCCGAGAATCAACTGTGCGTTCTTATGAAATAGATAATAATAATACTGGTACGTATTTCTTTCATAACTTGTACATAATGTGATTTTTATATAAGTACATTAGGTATATTCGGCAGACATGTGCATGATCGTTATTTGTATTAAAATTTGAAATAATGCACGTTTCACGTGAAAAAATTATAAGAAAATATTTACAACGTGGTATGTAATAAGTTATGATAACTTTTCAGTGGGTGATGTTTTTATTAACTGTTAAGTAACCTACTTAACTATCATTAATCTTACACAAATTCTTAAAAGATAATATATAGTATACAATATAAAATAAAATAGAAATTAACTTAAAATAAAATCATATAAAATAAAAAACTAGAGGGTTATTGTTGCTCGCTCGCTTCGCTCGCTCGCGAGTAGGGTTGTTTTTGCTCGCTCGCTTTGCGAGCTCGCGGATAGGACTGCTCTTGCGAAAGGGTTAGTGGTACGCATGGCTAGTAGTACCTATAGCTATTAATGTTTTTTTTTAATTTGGTGTGTGACTCTCCACGAGCCACACAAAGAACTTCCCGATTCGTTAGTTGCAGTATATTATTATCATTATTAAGTGTACGTTTTAAGAAGATTATACGTTTTCAGGGAAATTCAATAGTTCTCTACTTATCAAAATGTTTGCTATATGGCGTCACATTAAACCAACATCGTATGCTCGTTGCTCGCTTGGTTCCTTGTTATAGCATACTAATGTTGCAAAATAAATTGTCTTAATTAGTTTTTCGCAAACGATACAACTCCTCATTATCCGGGTTTGCAGTAGTGATCTTGGTTTTCTTCGATACTGTTAATTTAAATTGTCCCAAAATATATAAACTGCGCTCAATTTTGAACATACAATATTTACTACATACAATATTTGTAAAGTTCGCCTTTCTGATTTTTTAAAATCCAAACATACTTTCTCGTATGTTTGTCCCTGACTTTTATGAATCGTAATCGCTTCAGCAGGAACCACTGGAAATTGACTACGCGTGATTTGATATTTTTCCTCACTCGACATATTTACTTGATTCGATATTTTTATTATTGGTGTAAAATTTTGATCAATATTTGTGCATTTTTCATATAATCACGATAACGAGTTCTTACTTTCACTCCTACTCTGGCCAATTGAAAATCTAACCACAATATAGACGGAATTTTAGTATTTTCTTGAAAAGTAATAAATTTTAATATTCCGCATGTGTGCTCCATTAATCAATCCGTTTTCAACATCAATATTATTAATAATTATCATATAGTTTATATTAATTTTCAATTTAATCTCAGTTAATAATTCGTTTTGAACTGATTGTTTTTTTAAAGATTGTAATATAAATTTTTTTTTGTACTTTCATCGATATTCTTTGAAAATGTATTCTCGCGAGTAGAGATGATTAACTCACTCTTGCATTGGGATAATTTTCGATTATTGTAAGCGGAAACATCATCGTAAGGTACAAAAAAAAATTTATTTTTTAAAATTTTAAAGAAATCGAAAAAAATTTTTTTGTGTAATTATGTTTGTTTCTTCGGTGGAAACTTTCCGTTCTCTCGTATAAATTGCATTGTTGAATGAACTTCTTTCGAAAAAACTAAAAAAACTAAAAAACTACTTGACCAAAATGGACCAAAATCTAATCAGCTCTAAGTTACAGCGGGGCATATCGATTGCATCATTCATCATCCTGATCGCGTTGTTACTTTTTCTGAAAACGTTAACGAAAAATTTGTGTACATAGAAACGGCCATACGCGCGCGCACACACACACACACACACACACGAACATTTTGCTGAAAATAGCCTAAAATGACTGCAATGACCATGAAACGTGAAGATCTGCTAAAAAATCGATTTTCGATTTTCGGGGTCATTACAATAACTTCCCTATAAAATCGGGAAGTTAATTATATAGAGCCTATAGATAATACAGAATAAAATATAAACACGAAATATAATACGTATAATGTTTATATTTATATTTCGTTTTTAATTATTGCCATACTTTACCATATTGTAATCTTCTAGGTGTATTGCATAACTTCCGTAAAGACATTTTAATGATATTATCGATACATATCTAAGTTCATTCGGAGAAAATTCGTTAAAAAGCTAGAAATATTGTCTTTTAAGTTTTTCACATGAAACGTGCATTATTCAAGCTTTAATACAAATAAAGAGCAGGCACGCGTTTGGCGAATATACCTAATGTAGTTATAAAAAAACCAAGTATATTAAAAATCACGTTATAAGTAAAGAAAGAAAACCATTATTACCATTATCTATGTCATAAGAACGCAGAGTATTTGAATCTCGGATAACGCAATAACTCGTCCTCCCGAACTTGTTCGATTCTTTTCGTACCCGCCCGACGAATTCGAAGTCGAATCGAAGGGCCGCCGCCGGACTTTCTGCGACCCGACCCGACTCGAACCCGAACATCGAGCGGCCCGCACATCCCTAAATTATTTATAATTATAAATATATTATATTAAATGACCTATATTATAATAACCTATATTAGGTAATTATGATCACACTTTAAATAAGTAAATATGGCTCAAATTGTGCCGTATTTAGGCTCATTTTAATTAGAAGAATCTCACAAATACGTTGGTAATTCCGTAAAAAAAGATTGAAAAATAAAAAACTTTCCTATGTGCATTGATGTAATCGGTACGCAGCCTTTTGAACTGTGGCGGCTGCCTCGTACCTCAGTCCCTCTTTGTCGTTTACGAGCTGTCGTAAAAAAGTTCTGGTACATATGTTGATAGTGTCAGATACTGCATGCCTTTGCTAACTTATACCTGCTCTAGCAGTCTTCCTTACAATAAGGGCCACATGTACGACAGTAGTTTTCCCAACGCAGGGTTGTCCCCGATCATAAATCTCAACCATCCTCTCCAGTTCTTTCTCTCTCTTTCCGTCCTCCTATTACATACAACCGTATTCCTTGAGCCGTCCTTGACGTAGACGAAAACCAGACGTCCTGACCAGCGACCATCCCTTACTTGAACTCTCTACTTTCACTTTTCCTCTCCTACGACTCCCCTACAATCCCCCTACTCCAAAGACATCCTTCTCCCCTTTTTTTCCAGCATCCTTACGGCAGAAGTTATCTGAGCTTGAAACCGTCGACATCGTAAAGAGTAAAATAAAGACCAGTAACATTCTTCCAAACCTGTTCTTATTCATTTCGGGATCACGACAATAGTCTAAAAATATGATCAATGCTATTTTTCAATTTCTCTAAAAAACCTGTATTTGTCGAATTTTTGCGTGTTTTTCACTTTGTGTAATTAACATTTTGAACCAAAAAATCGGGAAAAAATCTCAAATATCAATTTCAATTAAATGCAATTATATGATTAAATTAATGCAAGTAAATGGGGAAAATGGACCGAAAATTGAATGGCACAACGGCTGTTTAAATAATTCGAAGGACTATCTCGTCCGGCTAGGCCCTTCATTCCAAATTGTAATATTCCAATATTCCAATATCATTTTAAATATATTCAAGTACTATTTAAAACTATTAATGAGTTTTAACAACAAAATATTTTAAATAGAAAACTAAATTTTGACATATAAGATAAGATTATAGCAAGCTTGCTATAAATGTCGAAAACTCGAGTCTGGCCAGAGACATTCAATTTTCAGGAAACACTATTCTATGATGACGAACGGAGAAAAGGGAAGTGAAGCTCGGGGGCTTCGGTCGCCGTGGAGTGGAGTGAAACATTGTAACATGATACGGGTCGGGTCGGGTATATCGGTGTGAGACTACTAATCAAACAACAAAGCTTAATTATTTATCATTATTTTTTTATAGGATTTCCCTTAACATATTTGGTGAATTTTGTTTCTTTTTATGAAAATGATACCAAAATTATATAATTCCGATGATATTTGCTTATGCAATGAGCGACGCAAGTTTCGGACACAAAGAAGGACAGCGTCGGGAAAAAAAGAGACGCGGAGAGTCCTTATTCTTTTAAGATTTCGACTTCGACTTCGTCTGCTAGCTCTTCGTCTCGTCGCACAATGTACTCATAAATGAATCATGTTTCAGGAAGTGGTTCAGTTCAGAATGAAATAAAATAATGTTACACGCACTTTTTAAATAGCGTCATATATGGTGCAAGAAATATTCGTATAGAGTCAAATAGAATTATTTTTTTAGATATCTTCGTACGAAATACTGCCTCTAAATAACATTGTATGGATAGGAGCCGTCGAAAATTAGTTTAATTAGTTAATACTTTTATCTTGTTACTACCTCTACTTTAATAATTGCAGTCAATAATGCTGTCGAGCATTACAGGTATGGGATAAATAAGTAAAAAAATTAATTTTCTGTTTCCTACTAAGGATCTTAATAAGAACGATTGAATTTTGTCATTACACAACATAACAAAATATTTTTTAAGAATCATTATTTTATATATAACGCAATAATATTCAAATTACTTTTAAATTCCAATACATTTGTAGAATATTACGTAGTAATTACTTCCATTTTTCCTACATCTATAAACTATCGATTATATTGTAAACAATTATTACAATGGTGATAATAAGGAAAATAAGAATGCAATAAGAGAATTATATATAGTATTATAAGGCAATTACAGAATAAGTAATGTCAGCATTCTACTATATCATTCTTCTTCAACTTGACGAATATCTCGTCGATTGTGGAACTTTTACCGCTGTGGTATATCAGATCACTGTAACTTTCCCGTTATCCCCGCGCCCACTCGCGCCCACTTACCGGTCCCGCGGAATAACACAGGGGCTGGCAGTCTTTAATAGTATCTCGTCGGTGCTGCCAGCCCCTGTGCTATTCAGCGAGCCCGGTAACCGGGCGCAACGGGCGCGGGGATAACGTGAAAGTTACAGTGATCTGATATACCACAGCGCTAAAAGTTCCACAATCGACGAGATATTCGTCAAGTTGAAGAAGAATGATATAGTAGAATGCTGACATTACCTATTCTGTAATTGCCTTATAATACTATATATAATTCTCTTATTGCATTCTTATTTTCCTTATTATCACCATTGTAATAATTGTTTACAATATAATCGATAGTTTATAGATGTAGGAAAAATGGAAGTAATTACTACGTAATATTCTACAAATGTATTGGAATTTAAAAGTAATTTGAACATTATTGCGTTATATATAAAATAATGATTCTTAAAAAATATTCTGTTATGTTGTGTAATGACAAAATTCAATCGTTCTTATTAAGATCCTTAGTAGGAAACAGAAAATTAATTTTTTTACTTATTTATCCCATACTTGTAATGCTCAACAGCATTATTGACTGCAATTATTAAAGTAGAGGTAGTAACAAGATAAAAGTATTAACTAATTTATCTAATTTTGGACGGCTCCTATCCATACAATGTTATTTAGAGGCAATATTTCGTACGAAGATATCTAAAAAAATAATTCTATTTGACTCTATACGAATATTTCTTGCACCATATATGACGCTATTTAAAAAATGCGTGTAACATTATTTTATTTCATTCTGAACTGAACCACTTCCTGAAACATGTTTCATTTATGAGTACATTGTGCGACGAGGCGAAGAGCTAGCAGACGAAGTCGAAGTCGAAATCTTAAAAGAATAAGGACTTCCCGCGTCTCTTTTTTTCCCGACGCTGTCCTTCATTGTGTCCGAAACTTGCGTCGCTCATTGCATAAGCAAATATCATCGGAATTATATAATTTTGGTATCATTTTCATAAAAAGAAACAAAATTCACCAAATATGTTAAGGAAAATCCTATAAAAAAGTAATGATAAATAATTAAGCTTTGTTGTTTGATTTGTTACGAGCCAGGGCCGCGAGAAGCACGAGTGGCCGGCGAAGGGTTATAAACCCAGGAATATGGTATCAATTTGTTAGTTAAGGTACACGGACGAACCCAATGCGAAATTGGGGAGCCGCTAGGAATGTAGACAGTGAGGACGAACCTGACGCGAAATCAGGGAGCCTCTAGGAATGGAATCAGACGCAGACGAACCTGATGCGAAATCAGGGAGCTGCTGGGAAGGTGAAACTTCGTGAACGAACCCAATGCGAAATTGGGGAGTCACTAGGAAATGACGCGCAGACGAACCCGATGCTAAACCGGGGAGCTGCTAGGAGGTTGTAGAATAGCGCGGACGAACCCAATGCGAGATTGGGGAGCCGCTGGGAGGTTGGATGAAAACACAGACGAACCTGATGCGAAATCAGGGAGCTGTTAGGATGCGGACGAACCTGATGCGAAATCAGGGAGCCGCTAGGATGGTATAGTTTTCGTGGACGAACCCAATGCGAAATTGGGGAGCCACTAGGTAGGAAAAATCTCTATTTGATAATTGGTAAGGCGCGAACGAACCTGATGCGAAATCAGGGAGTCGCTAGGATAGTTAGTAGACCTCGTAACTTATATAATCTAAATGATACAACCCGAGCGGTAAGGTTGTATCGTGTGGGAACGTTCAATTACTATATAAGGATTTTGGACGATAATTATAGGTTCAATGAACTTGCTCTAATTACCAATAACACAAATATATTCTACTTATAAAATTCTGTAGTACAAGTGTGTATGTGTCGCGATTGGAAATGAGAGGAAAAGATATGAAATGTGAAAGAAAGAATTTACCTAAACTACGGTGCTCGGTTTTCACGCACTGGCAATGCGGGGGACTCGGAAACAACTTCAACACTGACCAATAGACTATAAACCGAACAAACGGAATCTATAATGTTAGACTTTGATCCGAAAGGTACCTTAGCCCGATCTCGTTAGAAGTTAACTTTCCGAAATGCAGCACGACGTGACGCGATACGTGTCTACTGCAGTACTAACCCACGAGAGTGAGAATCTAAGGGTTTATATACCCCTACAATGAATGGAATACTTTGTTCATTATCTAATCGCGCTTAGAGATTAGGGCTTAGGGCCAGACTCTCATTTTTGTCACTTCTAACGAGATCGGAGCCAGGGCTCGGTCCTAAATCAAAGGGTTCGAAAGGTTATCTAGGACGCTTCCCGCCAGAGACGATCTGGAAGAGATTTATTCTCTATCCGTAACATCTCCCCACCAAGAAGAAACATCGCGGTTCGCGTGATGCTTTCTCGGAAGGAAACGTCCTAGATACTATTGATTTTTAAGAGAGCAAAAAAAATGAAGTGAATAATAAAATTTTTGAATGGAGAAAGAAAGAGAAAAAAAACAAAGAGAAAACGCAATAGTAAAAGTTAAAAGCAAATGACGGGTGTAGTGTATGTGTAGTGTATACTTAAATCTAAGAACTCGTTCAAAGCGGGACCACGTATCCCAGCTGCAGCCATCCATTGGTAACGTCATAGGGTGACTGGCCCGGGAGCCTGTCGAGGAGAAGGCGCCCTTCGATAAGTCCATCTTCCGCCCTCGATATCCTCGTGACGCAACCCCTTCTGTTGCCCATCACGTGCTTTGCGATAGCCACGATTCTCGCAATGGGGCGAGCGCTGCGAGGTTCCACGCCCTCCAGGCGCAAGCGGATCGCCTGCCAGGGGAGGGTGCGGAAACGCGGCGGCAGGATCCACACCTGACTAATCTCCCGCTCCACCGTCAGGCCGCTGTCCCCCAGGAAGACGGAGACGATCCCCTCGTTTACTGCAGTCACCCTCCCCCTGGACCAGCAGGATCCTTCCTTCCTTACGGCCGCTAGGAGGCCCGGTCCAACTGCGGTCAGCAAAGGCACGCACAGGCAGTGGCGCTCCTCCATGTGCCTGCAAAAAGCTCTAAAAAATGACCTCACCTCCTCCGGGTGGTGCTCGGCAGTGATCCATGCCGTTGTTGGATCTTCAACCTCGCCAACAATGCAGCGAAAAGGTGCATGCACTTTTTCAGCCTTCATTGTACCCTCGTTTTCTTTTTCCACGGTTCCCCTGGAGTCCAGTCACGTATGTTGATGTCCGTGACCACGAAGAATTCGAGGTGGTGTGGCTGCTTCTCAGGCTTGACTGGTAAACGCTTTGTCCCCTTGGTCGTCGTACCTCTGCCTTTTACAACTCTTCCCTCCTTCGCAGGTTGATAGGGTCGAGGGATGATCGTTTTGGCACCCTCCTGCGACACGTGCTCGCTATGCTCCGTCTGGACTGTAACACTGTGCCTGCCCTTCGGAGACTCTGCTGTTCTGTCCTGCATGGAGGCTGCGACTGTGGTTTTAGTGACCCAGTGCTCCGCTTTTATAGGGGCTGAGGTCCTTTTCTCTAAAGATGCAGAGCGTCGCCGCGGGGTGGGGGTAGTCCTGTTGCTCAGAAAATTGAAGCGGAAGGCTTCGTATTTGGGGGCAACTTGCCCGCCTCCGGAGATTCAATAATGTTTATCTCCGTCTGTTCTACACTATCACGGCGTACCTTGTATTTATTAAAAATTCTAAATTTTAAGATGAGCATGACAACGAAGATTAGGCATGCTACTACTATTCCCGTGGAGGAAAAAATTGTAACCTGTTGGTGCTTGACCAATTCTCGATGAGTCACAATACCCTTCACCTGTTTTTCTATTTCACCGAGAGAGATAGCTGCCGGAAGTTGATCCCAATGATTGACGAGCTGCTCTTTACTCGGTGCATTTAATTCTATTACCTTGAAATGATGTTCCGATAGCTCTGGTAATAAAAATGACAAATTGTATGAAACGGCAGGACAGTATACTATTTCTTCTGAGGTCTCTATTATATCCAGCGCCTTCAACTGTACGGAGTTGATCGTGGTCTGGCATCCTGCTTCTAATTTGAGAATTCCTGTTTTATGAAAAGTCTTTACTAACGCCTTTTTCCCTTTGCAATAAATTTGCGCTTTCCTTTCCTCCGGCATGAAAAATAGCCACGCAGCGGGTGCATTTAGCGCTCGCCAGTAGGGTTCCGCATGGCCGGTCACCTTTATATTGCAGGTACTCCAGTCTATTGTGCTGGGGTTCAGCAACAGTGTAGTTTCGCAGGTGGCATGTTGACTCGTCTGGTAAACGGGTAGTGTCACTGGCCCTAATAACTGCTTATGGTGATGATGGCAGGTTCTTAAATAATCCTCAGTAGGCAAAAAATATTGCTGTTCATCCGAAGATATTGCAATGTACGTAAACCGCGGCTGAATGTATGATGTCACCGTTTTCGACCCCAGTGATTGAACAGACGGACAAGGATAAACCTTATAGAGATTGAATATCTGATGATCTAACAATGGTACGGTAAGCTCAAAAACTATCCTGCCCTTTGTGAAAATTATATTCAGCTTAGTAATTCTTTCGAGCTGTTCTGTTAAGAGCTCTTCAGGTGAGAAAGGAAATTCATGAGAGGAAGTCTGCCTAATTTTCAAAGCGGAATTCAATAGTTGTTGAGGTGAGAAAATCGCTGGATGGAGGATACCCTGCTTCGCCAGAAGTATTGCATCTATTAATAACAGTAAATTTGTACTATAGTCATCTAAACCTTTTTCAATTTCGAATAATGCTTCCCTTATAACGTTCTCAAAACGCAACCTGTCCAATTCTGACTGAGTTTCTTGTAATTGTTGGGAATGTTCCGATACTGCCTTCATGAGTTCAGACATTCCCTTTGTTAAATTCAGCAATCTCGTATGTACCGTCGAGAACTCACCCTTGATGATATGCGTTTGTCTTGCTATTACCTCCGTGATCTCCTGTTGGTTCTTGTATATTTTGTTCAACTCTTGATTGTAGAAGTCTGCATCCTCTTGAGTCAGAGTCCCGAATAAAATATTGCTGATTGTACCCATAAATCCAAACGGCGCACTTCGTCGAGGTGATTTTACCTTCAAATATGGGTGATCACCTATGGCTGATTTTATCAAGTTCCGATAGTAGCGCGTATTTTCCTCCTTCTTAACCAACCGAGGTCCGAGACCTTCGTTGAGGCATTTTGTTGCCTCATGCCTTTTGCAAAGTTGGTTAAGCATGGAGATGAGCTGTTGGACCGGGGGTGCGTGTTGCAAATATTTCTCAACATCGAGCGAGGTTACCAGGCGCCATTGAGTTTGATAAGTTCTCAGGTCCGGCAGCTTCTCGAAAAATAACCCGACTTCTCCTTGTACCTGCTCTATTGTCGAACTACTCTCCTTTTGAAGTTGGCTCGTTGTCAGCGGCATCAGGAGTAGACAAAAGAGGATCATGTTCATCTTCGGCTGTTGATGTAAAATAAGCATGCTTTAGTTTATCCTGATGCTTAGTGATTATTTTATTATGAGTCTGTAATACTACATTATTCGAATCTGTCACGTCTATTATTTTGTACGGCCCGACATAGTGGGGGTCAAATTTACTAGTACGAGGTTCTAAAAGAACGTAAACAAATTCGCCTACGTTGAATGTAGCAGATCTAGCTCGAGAATCGTAATAACCCTTAGAACGCATCTTTGCTTTATTCAGATTATCTGCTGCTAAATTGCGGATTCGAACTACATTCGTTATTAGCTCTGACAAATAATCTCCGTATGTTCTCAAGTTTGTGCCCGTCGGAAATGAGGTTGGCTCTCGTGCCTGTTTTCCAAAAACCAATTCATATGGTGTAAAGTTAGTTGCTTCATGAACTGATGTATTGTAAGAGAACATTGCAAAAGGAATTAACAAATCCCAATCTTCGTAATTCTCCATATAATGTTTGAGGTACTCTGTGAGAACAATATGGCTACGCTCTAATGACCCATTAGTTTGCGGTCGATACCCGGACGTAGTAATTTGTTTAATTTTGAATATTTCTGCTAGATTGGTCATAAGAGTACCAATAAAGCTGGTTCCCTTATCCGTGAGTATTGCTCGTGGCGTTCCATAAATTGCAATAAAATGACGTGCAAATGCATCTGCGATGGTAGCGGCCCGTATATTAGGTATCGCTACTGCTATACAATACTTGGTTAAATTATCCTGCATGGTGAGAATGTGACGGTTCCCTCCTGGTGTGATAGGTAATGGCCCAACGGTATCTAAAGAAATTTTGTCGAATGCGTCCAGCGGTGTGTCAGTGATCAACATCGGTTGACGAGTTTTCGTTCTGACCAATTTCTGTTCCTGACAACTTTTACATTTTCGAATGTAGTCTTGGATTTCATTGCGCATGTGTGGCCAATGAAATCTCGACCGGACACGATTGTAAGTCTTTGTCACTCCTTTGTGTCCTCCTATCAAACTATCGTGTGCTTCTTGAATGATCTCTTGTCTATTTTCTAGAGAAGGCGTAGTAATAACGCAGTTACAGATTGTAATTCCGTAAATCGAATCTACGAAGGCCTCCTTCAATGTTCTAAAAAGTTCATTGGCCGATAATCCGTGATGATCTCCGGTAGCGGATATTCGAAAAGATTTGCTTCTATTTTCTTCTAGAGTAGATCGAAGAGTGTTCAAACCATTAACTATGTCTATTCTTTTCGGCTTATCGTAAAAGTTGTCAGAAATTATTATGCTGAAGGTTTTGAATAACCCATTGTTTGAAACTACAACCTGTCCCTTCTTTGCTCGTGCAGCTAAAAGTTCTTGCTTATTTATTGATCCTGTGTCTAGCAACAGTTTTCCTACGGGAGTTATTAAGTTACAGTCAACTGATACAAAATGAACATAGTGGTCCTCCCCTGCGGTGAGGGTGTCTGAGGAAATTCTAATCCCTTTTTTCGGCTCCGGCGGCGCCTCCAGGTCGGTTTCGGTAGAGGAACCGTCGGTAGAGCTATCGAAGAATGGGTAAGGCTCTGCTGTGTGGTCAGAAGGTTGACGCACACTTGCCTCTCGTACCGTATTGTTTGGAAAGCCAATTACAGTAGGCTGCAAAAGCCCACCTGTTTCAGGAAATAGTATTTGCGGTACATTGGGGGAGTCCCCTTGTAAATTATTCGTATTTTCTATAACAGTGTTTTCTAACGGTGTGTCAAATGAAATTAGATCGCCCGACAGACTCGTATCCTTTTCCGTAGAAAAAATGTCTGTGGAATTCGCTGCGGGTAGAAAATGGTGAGGGGTGTCCTGGTTTTCGTCAGGCATGGTCACCTCTCGCGACAGACTAGGAAGAGATCTGTTTCTATTTATTATCGGCGAATGCTGTACCTTACCCAGGGTGGGCTCTCCTATTTCGTCTGAACTGCTTGTATCCTGATACTTGGGTCGTTTTTCTCGGTCCCTGCGTAACTGTTTGATACGTTGACCTATTGTATTAGTGTCAACGACTGATTTAGGTACGGGAATCTTAAACTCGGGGTCCTTGAATTCCCTCGGTATGAGTGGCAAACACATGGAAACAGGATTGCGTGATAATGCATCTGCATTTTTATTTATCTTTCCAGACTTATGAACAACCTGATAATCATACTCTAAGAGTCGAAGCTTCCACTTCATGAGTCTCGATGTCGGATCTTTTACAGAATGTAACCAAACTAACGGACGATGATCAGTAACCAGTGTAAATTTTGTTCCGTACACATACGGTCTGAAATATATGACGGCGTATACCATTGCTAAACATTCTTTTTCCGTGGCTGAATAATTTCTCTCAGCCTTATTGAGGCTGCGCGAAGCGTAAGCAATCGGTAAATCGCTTCCTATTTCCCCTTGACTAAGTACTGCTCCGATAGCATATTCGGAGGCATCTGTAGTAATAATGAATGGTTTGTTGAAGTCTGGGAATTGCAAAATAGGTTCTCGACAGAGTTCGTCACGTAACTGTTTGAAGCTATTCTCTTGCTCTTCAGCCCATTTGAACTTCTTGCCTTTTCCCAAAAGGTCAATTAGAGACTTTGCTTTTGTAGTGAAATCTGGTACGAACCTGCGATAATATCCTACTAGACCCAAAAATTGCTGAATATTCTTCTGTGATTTCGGCATTGGAAATTCTTTGACTGCTTTTAACTTTCGAGGATCGGGTCTTACTCCCTGTCTTGAAATAATATGCCCTAGATACGCAACTTCCTTCCGTAAAAATTCGCATTTATTAGTCTGAAGAGTTAGACCATGTTCTCGCAAACGGTTCAACAATTTCCTGACTTTAATATTGTGTTCGTGTAGTGACGAGGCGTGAACTACAACATCGTCTAGGTAAATAAAAACGTCCGTCCCCTGGAGCCCAGTTAATACCTGATCCATGAGACGTTGAAAAGTAGGTGGAGCATTTTTCAAACCAAACGGCATTCGCGAAAATTCGTAATGTCCGTTAGGAGTCGTAAAAGCTGTCTTCTGTCTGTCTTTCGGATCCATCTCTATTTGATGAAATCCGCTGGCGAGATCGAAAATGGAGAAATATTTGGCCCCACCAAGACGATCTAATATCTCGGTAATTTGAGGTAATGGATACTTATCGGAAATAGTTTTCTCATTGAGCGCGCGAAAATCTATTACCATACGCCAACGTTTGTTACCCTGCGCATCTGGTTTTTTGGGTACAATCCACAAAGGCGAATTGTACGGAGAATTCGATGGAGTAATAATACCTTCGGACAACAAACCATTAATTTGCTTTTTGATTTCCTCTTGGTGAACAGGAGGATAGCGATACTGTCTCGTGTTAACCGGAATCTCATCAGTAGTATGTAAAGAATGCTTGAAATTGGAGGCCTTTCCTAATTTATCTCCGGGAAGATAAAATATATCGGGAAATTCCTCTATCAGTGCGGTAACACTGCCCCGTTCTTCCTCGTTCAAATGACTTAACTGTAGTGATTCGGATATTCCCTGTATTCTATCTTCTCTAGTCTTGAAATTGCAATGACGTTGTATGTCTGAGTAACAATCCTCCTCTGAAGAGTCTAAAATGTCGTACGGTTCTATGAATTGTGGTTGTATTTCTACATCTAGGATTTCTTCACTAGTATTTGTTGCCATAACATGACACTTTCCTTTATCGTTCAAGACGGCAGCCTCTCCTATATAGAGTTTCTCATGCGTCTTTACACGCGGCAAATAACCTTCCTTAACCTTTGGATTAGCTATTCTTATGGCGATCTGTTGAGATGATCGGGCATCGATGCGATGTTTAGTCGGCATCTCTGATTCTAACTGGTAATTTGAAAAACGAATAGGCCTAGTGGGCTTGTCTCTTAATACCATTGTCCCATGATAATAAGAAATTTCTGCTTCCTCTTGTTTCAAAAATGGACTTCCTATAAGACCGTCTGCTTCTATTGCAAGGTGCTTCACTACATAGAAAAAAGCAGGAGCTTCATGTATGTGAAGTATAGTAGTTCCTAGCGTACGAATTGGATTTGCCGTAAGGCCTGTTATTTCGATTTCCTCGCGTGAAACAATTTCTGCCCCTTTTCCCAAAACGTCAAGGACTACTAAATTTACGGATGCTCCACCGTCAATTAGAAATTCCCCCGTGCCTGATTCCAGTTCTGGGATTTTGACTTTGATTCGTGGTGCTGGAGCTTCCTTGATGAGGGTTTTTCCTCGAAGCGGACAGTTCGAGGGCGAACTTCTTTGTTTTCGCTCATCGTGTCGCCTGTACGGTGAGCGTGATCGAAGTTTAAAGACTTGCTCGATTCTACTGACGAATCTCGTGAATCTCGTCGAAAACGCGGACTACGTGGTCGATTTTTACAAAATTTTCCGTCATGTCCGGATGTACCGCAATGCCAACAATACGACTTTGACATGCGATCCTTATCGTTATTCTTTAAAATTGTATATTTCTTTTCTCCGTCCCTTACAATTGACGAGTCTGAACGATAGGAAGGGGAGTGAGAAGGGCTCCTATGACGTAAGGTCCAAGCGGACGCTTGTCCTTCCCTATCCGCATCGAAACCAGATGGTCTCGAGCGTCGGTCCCTATGTCTATCGTATCTGTTCGGAGATAGAGGATATGACACTTCACGCTCGTGGTAACGAGAACCCTGATCATATGACTCTTGGCGAGACCACCTCGATGGTGATTCGTTTCGCGGCGACTGTCGTCGGTTTCTCAGTCTTTTGTCTATCTGTAGCACGGCGTCGTAAGCATCTTCCAAATTTTTTATGTCACCCTGAGATGCCGACACCTTCAGGGAAATCCGATCGGGTAATCCGTCGATAAAGTTTTCGATGACGTCTTTTTCCATCAATTCAATAAATTCTTCGGCATGTTCTTCCCCGTATTTTTCCCTTATGGCTCCGCGCGTACAGTGGACCAAGTGGCTTGTCCTATCGATGTATTGTCGTAGGTTTTCTCCTTCGCGGATGCGTAACCTCGCGATTTCTACCTGATAATTCGACAGGCTCTTACCGGGAGCGAACCGTTTCTTTAAATGCTGAACCAATGCTTTTGTGGTAGTAAACTTGTGCCCTAACGTACATCTACGTGCTGGCCCGACGAGTTTAGTAAGAACAATTGCCAGATACTCGGCCTCCGTACCATCCGGAATCAAAGTTAACCCGTCCTCTATAATTTGCGCGAAACGCGTTAAAGAAGGGTCTTCCCCGTCGAAGGTCGGAATTGTCGAAGTAATATTCTGTAAGCATGTCTTTTGCGTCAAAAGCGACATAGAATGCGCAAGCGAAACCGTCAAGTTCATTATGTCAATGGAAGAAGTATTTGCAGTTGAATTCGGCATTTCGAAAGAATGTAACTAGAGAAAACTAGTATATAATTAAAAGTAGGTAACTAGTGAAAACTAGTATATAGAAATCTTTTAACTAGGAAAACTAGTATATTATTGACTTTTAACTAGGAAAACTAGTATATTAAATCTTGTAACTAGGAAAACTAGTATATTATTGATATAAAAGCGTGACTAGCGAAAACTAGTATATCACTAATAATATCGAGACGTAACTAGGAAAACTAGTATATTGTCAATACTCAGCTACGAGTAATTTAACGTAGTGAACCCACAATTAAAGTAATCCTAAAATAATTGAACTTATCCCACCGCTGTCACCAGTTCTGTTACGAGCCAGGGCCGCGAGAAGCACGAGTGGCCGGCGAAGGGTTATAAACCCAGGAATATGGTATCAATTTGTTAGTTAAGGTACACGGACGAACCCAATGCGAAATTGGGGAGCCGCTAGGAATGTAGACAGTGAGGACGAACCTGACGCGAAATCAGGGAGCCTCTAGGAATGGAATCAGACGCAGACGAACCTGATGCGAAATCAGGGAGCTGCTGGGAAGGTGAAACTTCGTGAACGAACCCAATGCGAAATTGGGGAGTCACTAGGAAATGACGCGCAGACGAACCCGATGCTAAACCGGGGAGCTGCTAGGAGGTTGTAGAATAGCGCGGACGAACCCAATGCGAGATTGGGGAGCCGCTGGGAGGTTGGATGAAAACACAGACGAACCTGATGCGAAATCAGGGAGCTGTTAGGATGCGGACGAACCTGATGCGAAATCAGGGAGCCGCTAGGATGGTATAGTTTTCGTGGACGAACCCAATGCGAAATTGGGGAGCCACTAGGTAGGAAAAATCTCTATTTGATAATTGGTAAGGCGCGAACGAACCTGATGCGAAATCAGGGAGTCGCTAGGATAGTTAGTAGACCTCGTAACTTATATAATCTAAATGATACAACCCGAGCGGTAAGGTTGTATCGTGTGGGAACGTTCAATTACTATATAAGGATTTTGGACGATAATTATAGGTTCAATGAACTTGCTCTAATTACCAATAACACAAATATATTCTACTTATAAAATTCTGTAGTACAAGTGTGTATGTGTCGCGATTGGAAATGAGAGGAAAAGATATGAAATGTGAAAGAAAGAATTTACCTAAACTACGGTGCTCGGTTTTCACGCACTGGCAATGCGGGGGACTCGGAAACAACTTCAACACTGACCAATAGACTATAAACCGAACAAACGGAATCTATAATGTTAGACTTTGATCCGAAAGGTACCTTAGCCCGATCTCGTTAGAAGTTAACTTTCCGAAATGCAGCACGACGTGACGCGATACGTGTCTACTGCAGTACTAACCCACGAGAGTGAGAATCTAAGGGTTTATATACCCCTACAATGAATGGAATACTTTGTTCATTATCTAATCGCGCTTAGAGATTAGGGCTTAGGGCCAGACTCTCATTTTTGTCACTTCTAACGAGATCGGAGCCAGGGCTCGGTCCTAAATCAAAGGGTTCGAAAGGTTATCTAGGACGCTTCCCGCCAGAGACGATCTGGAAGAGATTTATTCTCTATCCGTAACAGATTAGTAGTCTCACACCGATATACCCGACCCGACCCGTATCATGTTACAATGTTTCACTCCATTCCACGGCGACCGAAGCCCTCGAGCTTCACTTCCCTTTTCTCCGTTCGTCATCCTAGAATAGTGTTTCCTGAAAATTGAATGTCTCTGGCCAGACTCGAGTTTTCGACATTTATAGCAAGCTTGCTATAATCTTATCTTATTTGTCAAAATTTAATTTTCTATTTAAAATATTTTGTTGTTAAAACTCATTAATAGTTTAAATAGTACTTGAAATATTGAAAATGATATTGGAATATTGGAATATTACAATTTGGAATGAAGGGCCTAGCCGGACGTGGTAGCCCTTCGAATTATTTAAATAGCCGTTGTGCCATTCAATTTTCGGTAAATTTTCCCCATTTCCTTGCATTAATTTAATCATATTATTGCATTTAATTGAAATTGATATTTGAGATTTTTTCCCGATTTTTTGGTTCAAAATGTTAATTACACACAAAGTGAAAAACACGCAAAAATTCGACAAATGCAGGTTTTTTAGAGAAATTGAAAAATAGCATTGATCATATTTTTAGACTATCAACATATGTACCAGAACTTTTTTTACGACAGCGCGTAAACGACAAAGAGGGACTGAGGTACGAGGCAGCCGACACAGTTCAAAAGGCTGCGTACCGATTACATCAATGCACATAGGAAAGTTTTTCATTTTTCAATCTTTTTTTACGGAATTACCAACGTATTTGTGAGATTCTTCTAATTAAAATGAGCCTAAATACGGCACAATTTGAGCCATATTTACTTATTTAAAGTGTGATCATAATTACCTAATATAGGTTATTATAATAGGTCATTTAATATAATATATTTATAATTATAAATAATTTAGGGATGTGCGGGCCGCTCGATGTTCGGGTTCGGGTCGGGTCGGGTCGGGTCGCAGAAAGTCCGGCGGCCCGTCGATTCGACTTCGAATTCGTCGGGTGGGTACGAAAAGAATCGAAAAAGTTCGGGCGGACGAGTAATTGCGTTATCCGAGATTCAAATACTCTGCGTTCTTATGACATAGATAATGGTAATAATGGTTTTCTTTCTTTACTTATAACGTGATTTTTAATATACTTGGTTTTTTTATAACTACATTAGGTATATTCGCCAAACGCGTGCTCTTTATTTGTATTAAAGCTTGAATAATGCACGTTTCATGTGAAAAACTTAAAAGACAATATTTCTAGCTTTTTAACGAATTTTCTCCGAATGAACTTAGATATGTATCGATAATATCATTAAAATATCCTTACGGAAGTTATACAATACACCTAGAAGATTACAATATGGTAAAGTATGGCAATAATTCAATGACTCCAAGAAAAATGGAAAACTTAATGACTCCGAGAAAAATAAAGAACTTAATGACACTGAGGAAAATGAAAAATTGAATAACTCCAAGAAAAATGGAAAACTTAATGACTCCGAGAAAAATAAAGAACTTACTGACTCTGAGGAAAATGAAAAATTTAATAACTCTCAGTTAATAAGCTGTCTTCCATACCTTTTAAAAATGCAATTAATCGCATGTAGGGATTGATCAGGTGTTTCTCTCTATATTAAAAGATATTTAAAAATCCTTTGACAAATCTGTTTTGTGGCGTCAGGATACTGCTGTCGATATTCCATCACAGTTTGTATAGTATATATTATTTCTCCTCTTTGTTTCTATATAAAATTTTATTATGATCCTCCATTAGTTTAACGCCCCGTTCAGCGGTATCATTGACCACCTTCAGTCTATGTTTCAGTCAGACTACTTATTATTCATAATAACTTCTTTTTCCGATATTATAACTGTTTTTCTTTTGTAGATTGGAGCATATTAATGAATTTATTTATAAGGGAGTAGAGAGACTTCCAGGATTGCAAAATATTCATTTACTCATTTCTCGATAATACAAACACGGGGTTTTTCACTAGTCAAAAACGCTAGATAAAACATCGATCTAGGGCGCTATCTGCCTCAAAAGTCCTATTTTTTCGTTTACGAGGCGAATTTGCATTATTCAGCAGCATGTAACTATGAAAATAGCTATACATATGCGCAGTTGTATGCTTCCGAATAATGCAAATTACGCCCCTTAATATCTCTGTCAGTTATGTATGTATGAAAAATCTCTTCAAACAAAAGTTATAGTATATAAGGAGGTGGATATAGTATCAGAGAAAAAAAATTTTTTCAAAGTCATTATTTCAAGTTTTCAAGGTCACGGATCTTTTTTCTATCAACAACTGTTTATGCTATATATGGATTCTTAAAGAGAAAAAAGACAAATTCAACGATATATCATAACGTCTATTTATGTCAAGATTTAAAAAATTCAAAATTTTCAAATTTGCTGCGCCTCATTTTCCCATGATCCAATCGGCCCCAACATTTTTCCAGATCATTTTCTCAACATTTGTTACAATTCTGGTTTACGGGACCAAAAAATTTCATGGTCGAAAAATAAAGTCCAGCCTAATGTACATATACGTAAATTACGAGAAGCAGTAAAGGGTGCTTAACGTCGAAGAAGAAAATCCTGGTAATTAAAACTTAATATGTACTACATTCTACGTTATTAGGATAATTGTAGTTTAATTATGATACATTTTATAAGCAATAAAATTAGAGCATCATCGCGAAAAAAGATGAGTTTACAATAACCTCAATATTTTATGAAATTCTATTATAATTATAGTTATGACTGTATTTTTTTATTATAGGAAGACAGAAGATCAAATAAACTTGTGTATGCTAGTATAAAATCAATTTATATATATTATACAATTTATTTTATTATTTGTTTGACAACTAATAAATCTACAAATTGTTTCATAAACTAAAAAATACTTCCTGCATTTTCGTATTCTCCAATCAGTCCAAATAAATACCATCAACCTGTTCTCGATCATATACCTATAGGTATAATAAGGTATTAATATATTTTTATTAATGCAATTATGACAGTAACAAAATGTTTCTATTTTAAATGAATACATATTTTGAACATAGTTTTTATATTTTTAATTTTTTGGAAGGTTAAAAAATGTGATTAAAAAAGTAATGAAAAATAAAAATAAAAAAAAATCCCCGCTGCACGGGGACTCGAATGCTAGCTCCAGATTGCCATTCATACGCTCGACGGCTCGACAGCCGAATTTCAGTTTCGTTTCCACCGTAAAGCAATACAACATGGCAACATGGCAAGTGCTAAAAATAGATTGTGGCTGGCATAAGCGCACAAGCAGCGCACACGGATATAGTAAAGGTACGCTGGCGAGTGTAGCGCGCGGGCGCGTTGCTAACACGATACATACAGTGTCTTCTGCACCGACGAAATGCCATCGGTGGCCTCCTGTTTCTCACTCCAGTCAGAATATATCCTAGAGGGCGTAAGAGAACACCGAAAAATTTTAGGCTCGCCAACTCCCGTAAGGCTGGCAGTCTTTAATAGTATCTCGTCGGTGCTGCCAGCCAGTATCGATATTCTCGTAACAGTTCTAAGTGTTATAACATCATTTCTGTTCTTCATAAAACTGTTTCAATCAGAACCGAAAAATAACAGTTTAAACATTTGTTTTTATAACCGTTCCAATCCCTGTCTGTAGCGTAGATTTACCGCTATTTTAATATTGTACTATACGATTTGAACTTTTTTTGGAAACTGGAGCAATTAATTTACTGCAGGATGTGAAAAGGAATTTTTTCAAAAATTGCAATTGATCAGAATTGTAGAAAAAAATACTAAAAGTTGCGTTTTACAACTTTTTAATGTGGGTCTATCTATACTTAAAATTTAAAAAATATGTTTTATAGATTTATGTCAATTAAACATATTCTGAAAATTTTGAGGGTAACCCTAAAGTTATCGTAGAAAAAATTGGTTTTCAATTTGGTTTAATTAATAATAACTGTGCCTAAAGATATGAAAAAAATTGGAGACAGTATTGATGACAGTATATGTAAGTACTTCATCATTAAATTAATTTCCAAAATGGTCGCTTTTAAGCTTCGATATAAAATCTGTGTTTCTTCGAAATCTTCCGGCTTTTTTATTTTTTACAACTAGAGTTTGCAACAAAAGCTCGGGAAAAATTAAAATACTTCTATGAATATAATTTATATTATTAGAGATTTGTATATTAGTTACATATTTTATATAAAACAATATAAACTGTATGTCCTAATCCTGGCCAATGATGATGTAGGATCTGATCCAGGCTAAAGATGATGTAGGATCTTGTCCATGCTAAAGATGATGTAGGAGCTGATCCAGGCTAAGTACTAGAGTAGGGGGCAGCACTATAATGGGCACGGCCAAAACCCGGGCGTGAGCACTCTCATTTCCTCTCTGATACAGACATACTTTCCTACTCTATATTATATTATTTTCCGGGCAACTTTTCCAATTTTTCTTCCCTTAAAACCTTATTCGGACTATTACGAACATTAAAAAGAAAATTAGCCAAATCGGTCTAGCCGTTCTCAAGTGATGCGCTTACCAACGAACAGCATTTGATTTTTATTTATATAGATTATCGTATATATTGAACATATTCTTCTGTGTGAGGAACTGGAAAGAACAAAAGAAAATCTTTGCATGGATGCGTCAGAAAATATCAGCATGATTTATATATATAATATATTATATATTATATTATATTATATTATATTATATTATATTATATTATATTATATTATATTATATTATATTATATTATATTATATTATATTATATTATATTATATTATATTATATTATATTATATTATATTATATTATATTATATTATATTATATTATATTATATTATATTATATTATATTATATTATATTATATTATATTATATTATATTATATTATATTATATTATATTATATTATATTATATTATATTATATTATATTATATTATATTATATTATATTATATTATATTATATTATATTATATTATATTATATTATATTATATTATATTATATTATATTATATTATATTATATTATATTATATTATATTATATTATATTATATTATATTATATTATATATTATAATATAATATATTATATATATAAATCATGCTGATATTTTCTGACGCATCCATGCAAAGATTTTCTTTTGTTCTTTCCAGTTCCTCACACAGAAGAATATGTTCAATATATACGATAATCTATATAAATAAAAATCAAATGCTGTTCGTTGGTAAGCGCATCACTTGAGAACGGCTAGACCGATTTGGCTAATTTTCTTTTTAATGTTCGTAATAGTCCGAATAAGGTTTTAAGGGAATATATATATATTATACAGGGTGTCCCAAAATTCGTGAAAATCCCGAAAGGGGGTGGTTCCTGAGACCATTCTAAGAGACATTTTCCTTTGCACCAATGTCAACTGCGGCTTTGTTTAGGAGTTATTAACGAAAAACACGGACCAATCAGAGCGCGCCCTGGCCCGCCGCGCCGCGCCGCGCCGGCAAGCGAGTGTCGGTGGTACGCCGTGACATCGCAACGAACAAGAGTTTCTCGATAATGTGAATCCTCTCCGATTTCGATGAGCTTTGGATACGTTGTCCAGACCATGATTCTGAACAACATTTCTCTTTAGACTTTTTGGCGATCGGCTTTAGTTTACGAGATAAGTAACTTGTAATTGTAAATCGATCGATGTACTATCTGAACTATCTCCTCTCCGATTTCGATGAGCTTTGGATACGTTGTCAAGACCATGATTCTGAACAACATTTCTCTTTAGACTTTTTGGCGATCGGCTTTAGTTTACGGGATAATCGTAAAAAAAGAGAAGAAGCAGAAACTGATTGAATTAAAAACTCACGTATTCAGCCGTAAATCCATTTGCTGCTTCGAAATGTGTGTCACTGGGTCACTCGGTGACGAACTGCACAGATGTCTTCAGGTACACGGCAGTACCGAAAGCCAAGGGACGTACGGCCAGGTCGACGAGCTGCACAGCCGGTGGTAGAAGGCCTAAGGGATGCGCGGTCAAGTCGACGATCCAGAATTTAACTTTCACTTTCGAATCGATAAATAATTCGTATGTTTATTTCACACAGATGCCTTGAAATTTTTCCACACTCACAATCACTGTTCACATTTGTCAACACATAGTTATGCACTAATAATAATTGCCATATCCCTTGTACTGCTGCACAAATCACAACAATCAGGTAATGCAATCACTAGACTGCGGATTTCATGCATTTGTAGCAAACACGAGTAGGTGCATTTTAATACAGTAGAGAGATTAAAATAATTTCAAAGCACCATAGTATTATTTTCAACTACTGCGGATTTCATGCATTTGTAGCAAACACGAGTAGGTGCATTTTAATACAGTAGAGAGATTAAAATAATTTCAAAGCACCATAGTATTATTTTCAACTTCTTAAAATGATCACAGTGCGAATCAAATATCTGTCTGGCTCCCGTCCCTTGTAATAGCGGCAGCCAACATTAATTTTGCATAAAGATCCGCAGTCTAGTGATTAGTTTAAATATCAATATCAAAAACACAGCTAATAGCAACCGTTAGTTTTGAATTGACAAGTCTTTGGAGATGTTCTCTCTACCGCGGCTCGAACGACACTGATTTTCCTCAAGATTTTTCTAAAGAATTTAGGAAGGGCATTTAGAGTGTCGAAATTCGAAATGCACGCTGTAGCACGAGAACGACGGGACGGTTAGACGAAAAACAGAATGCGAGAAGGACCGCTGTAAGCTTTGTGGCAAACACATGTTTAGTTTTTCCTGCAGGTTGGTACGTAGAGTCGATGGGTAACTGTTCGAAAACGTCATCCGTCCTTTTACCCAGCAAGGGGTAAAAATGTCAGGTCAGCGTAGCATCCCTATTGTCCTATACCTTCCTTAAGAAACTTTCTAAAAGAAGGACAGACGACGTTTTCGAACGGTTACCCATCGACTCTGCGTACCAATCTACAGGAAAACCTAAACATGTGATTGCCATAAGTCTTAAAGAGGTCCTTCTCGTATCCTGTTTTTCGTCCAACCGTCCCGTCGTTCTCGTGCTACAGCGTGCATTTCGAATTTCGACACTCTAAATGCCCTTCCTAAATTCTTTAGAAAAATCTTGCGGAAAATCAGTGTCGTTCGAGCCGCGGTAGAGAGAACATCTCCAAAGACTTGTAAATTCAAAGCTAACGGTTGCTATGTATTAGCTGTTTTTTTGACTGTGATATTTAAACTAATCACTAGACTGCGAATCTTTATGCAAAATGAATGTTGGCTGCCGCTATTACAAGGGACAGGAGCCAGACAGATATTTGATTCTAACTATGATCATTTTAAGAATTTGAAAATAATACAGTGGTGTTTTGAAATTATTTTAATCTCTCTACTGTATTAAAATGCACCTACTCATGTTTGCTACAAATGCATGAAATCCGCAGTCTAGTGATTGCATTACCTGATTGTTGTGATTTGTGCAGCAGTACAAGGGATATGGCAATTATTATTAGTGCATAACTATGTGTTGACAAATGTGAACAGTGATTGTGAGTGTGGAAAAATTTCAAGGTATCTGTGTAAAATAAACATACGAATTATTTATCGATTCGAAAGTGAAAGTTAAATTCTGGATCGTCGACTTGACCGCGCATCCCTTAGGCCTTCTACCACCGGCTGTGCAGTTCGTCGACCTGGCCGTACGTCCCTTGACTTTCGGTACTGCCGTGTACCTGAAGACATCTGTGCAGTTCGTCACCGATTGACCCAGTGACACACATATCGAAGCAGCAAATGGATTTACGGCTGAATACGTGAGTTTTTAATTCAATCAGTTTCTGCTTCTTCTCTTTTTTTACGATTATCTCGTAAACTAAAGTCGATCGCCAAAAAGTCTAAAGAGAAATGTTGTTCAGAATCATGGTCTGGACAACGTATCCAAAGCTCATCGAAATCGGAGAGGATTCACATTATCGAGAAACTCTTGTTCGTTGCGATGTCACGGCGTACCACCGACACTCGCTTGCCGGCGCGGCGGGCCAGGACGCGCTCTGATTGGTCCGTGTTTTTCGTTAATAACTCCTAAACAAAGCCGCAGTTGACATTGGTGCAAAGGAAAATGTCTCTTAGAATGGTCTCAGGGACCACCCCCTTTCGGGATTTTCACGAATTTTGGGACACCCTGTATATATATATATATATATATATATATATATATATATATATATATATATATATATATATATATATATAGTTTTGTTCATTTTATACCGGGAAATGCTTAAATTTTAAGCTTAATATTACATATCACTGAACAGCAAGCAGAAATCGTAATCAAGATATAATAAGATAAATTAGTAGTGCAGTTATTTTCTATGAGAATTTCGAGGACTCGTGTTTCATAGCTGTTTTCTTTGGTGCACGTATTTTGGAAAAATGCATCAGATTTGGAAAGGATGTATGGACATACCGACGGTTCTAATGTTTACCAGGACATGCAGCAATAATCATTTCAGAAGACGACGACACGCATTGAGGGTTGGAATTGGTTTATCGATGTACGAGGTTACTCGCTGCCAATTTGATATTCCAAATCATAACCAAAATCGACTGAATCGATTGACAATTATATAGTAGTAATGAATTAACATCAATTTACGGAACAATATTGAAGTAAAAACGTGTGCTTCTACTAAACACAATTACACAATTACACGATCAATGTTTACTGCAATTTGATGTTAATTACACAGATAGAGCGCTGTAGGGAAGAGTCGTACCATACCGATCAAAACTAAATAGTTCTACTTTCTTTGCTAAATGTCCAAAGTTAACTGTATGTTTTATACAGAAATAAATTAATATTATTGTTTCATGTAACATACTTCAGGGCTACTTTTACCAGAATGCGGAGTTTCATGCAAAATAAAAATTGTACAAGTTTATAGCAAGAGAGTGAAGTTAAACGAAATTATATTTTCTCTTTTAACATCCTTAAAAAGTTAAATATAATATACAAGTATCCCAAAATCATTCTAATGTCTTTTCAAAGACTTTAAAATATTGTTATATTATCTTCAACTTTTGAAGTTCATTAAAGGAGAAAATCAAATTGAACAGTATTTGACGTTTTGATTTTTGTTATAAATGTGTAACATCCGCAATCTCTAAATAACTTAGTTGTATTATAGATGTTGCACATAATCTGATGATATATCATATTTATTTAACAGAAACATATTAACTTATACACTATTCTATTAATGATACAGGTTATTCCATTAAGCATCTATCCCTAGTAGCATTTATGGTTGGCGTTTTGTTGGGCCTCTGTCGGTATCCGTTGGGCAAGCGTTGGCAATGTCGCTCTTTTTTGCAGTTGGGCCGACAGTCAGGGCCACGGTGCATTATACAGGTGTACCGACTTCCCTCAAAAAATTGAGGCAGATGAGTCGTAATTCTCTGGCCGCCGCCAGACGGCGCATGGTCCCAGGTACTGTACATGTGCGAATGAGATTGACACACAATCACACTCATTCGCACACGTACGGTACCTGGAACAATGCGCCGTCTGGCGGCGGCCAGAGAATTACGACTCATCTGCCTCCAAATTTCAGCATTACAGAGATACTAAGTCGGCACGCCTGTATAATACACCGTGGTCAGGGCCAACGTTGGGCCAAGGATCACACCAAACCTAGAGCCAACGTTGCTACAAGACGAACCCACAGAGCCCACATTCTGATTTTCTCTTTTTTATGGTATATCATAAATAATATACATATTAAAAATGTATTTTTACGGTAAAATTTTGGGGAAAAAAGGAAAAACTAAAATAATAACTTACCCACGTCGGACTTGAACCCGAACCCGCTTGCGTAGTAAGTACATGCCCTATCGCTGAACCTACAGATGATTCTTGTTCGTAGATGCTATGATTAGGGCTATCAGATACGTCACCCAATCAGCACAGAGACAGCTCAAAGATAGCAGAAAGATGTCTGCCGCAAGACATTCAGATATCTAAAAGATGTCGGCGAATGTCTCCGGACCGTCTCTGGAGGGGCTCCGGAAGGTCGTTTGTTACAAATCTGTCCGTCTTAAAGTCGTCTTTAGAATGTCTCTTGGTCGTTTTTCAGGCATTGTAGAGACATATTTTTTACATTTCACGACTCTGTCGGGCATCTTTTAGGCGACTTTCAAACGTCTCTTGAGCTTTCAAACGTCTCTATTTATGCGAAAAGGGAATGATAGGGAAAAATCAATTTACGACAAGAGTTTAAAGTAAACGAACAAATAGTTTATTATAATAATATATATACTATTTTATATTGTGTATTTTAATATTATATACTATATTATAATATTATGTTTGTGGTTGTCAGGCAGAACGCCACATGTCACATATTGTACTTTTTTCTGGTAAATACGTAAACCCTATACTCTGAAGCTCAATTAACGCATAAACTGAAATTTTTGAAATTGTGACACGCGGCGCTTTTCCTTACAACCAGAGATAGACTGTGACGTGGCAGATTTAGCCTACGTCACTCCGAACCTTAGGCGAAAGACCGGGTCACCGAAAAAGCGGTATAATAACGAAACGGCTATAACGAGCGCTCTCCCTGGGACATCCGAACGCCCGGAGAATAGAATTATCGCATTTGAATGTCGCGCCGCCGGGCGCGACAAGAGTTTTCAGGAACCACCGAAATCGGCGAGGAGCCCGATACCTGTCTCCGGCCGCCGATTGGCGGAAGGCCGCAAGCGGAGACGCTCGGAACACCAATCACAGGGCGCCGCTGGCGAGGAAGACGGCGAGGATTGGACCGAGCCCGGATCTGTCAACCCGGAGAAAGCGACGAGGCTGTTAAACATAAGGACGATCAGCAGTCCACCCTCGTCGACGTCTCATCCGGAAAATGCCATGAGAGCTACACCGGAACGGCTCGGATCCATGGATGCCGATTAACCGCCTTATATCGGCCGGGCTTCGGAAAATAGAAAATACCGAAGGCCCGGGCAGACATGTCATCGAGTCGTCCCTGCGCCCCGAAACAACGTGATTGGCCCGAGCGTCGCCGAAGACGAGAGTGGGGGGAAAACTCGCTTCCGCGTTCCGAACCATCTCGAACTGGGCCACTGGGTCGAAGGACTACACATAGTACAGACGTGCGAAAATTAGACCGCGATATCGAACAGTAATATTTTGCGACCGCCGCCATCGCAGCGTATTTGGTAAGTGCCAGTCAGGCTTCATTTCGATATAATTTTGTGACCAGTTCGTGTTGGTTCGGGGACGTTATTTGAGTTCGCGAAAGTTCGTACCGCGGTGTACCGCGTGTTTCCCCGCGTTTACCGTTGACCAGGAGTCGCTCTCCTGAGAGGCTCGCGAGGCCGCGGATCGTGTGTCGCCGGATCCTCGTGCACGAGCTATTCGGGACCCACGATATTCGCCCGGTAATCCTTGGGGTTACCCTCGGATCGTTCCACGGGAGGATAACGCGCCGTATTCGTTTCGTGTCGTTCACCGTTCGCACGTTTCGCCCAGTCTCGAATTAGGAACGCGTACGTCACCGGAGCTCGGTCGAATTCGTGCCCTCGTGGCTTGTAAATTCACGCGACGTCCTGTGACGACCGAGCTCGACGCGATAGAAGTTATTCAGCGCGATCG
This sequence comes from Lasioglossum baleicum, assembly GCF_051020765.1. NCBI lineage: Eukaryota > Metazoa > Arthropoda > Insecta > Hymenoptera > Halictidae > Lasioglossum > Lasioglossum baleicum. The sequence goes on along the minus strand of NC_134929.1, from coordinate 2,699,987 downwards.
GCCGAACAGCCGCCGTCACTTTCGTGTTCGCGCCGGCAAAAGCTATTGACTACCGCCGGCAACGGCCGGCGGATTGTATGACCATCTCGTTTTAATAAACGACTATATTTTGCCCGAGATCTACCGAGTAGCTTCATTTACCGTGAGAAACGTTCTCGTCGCGGGGAATGCCCCGTTCCTTTCCTCACGTGGTTCCCTGGACCTGTTCGCGGCCGTCACCGGCCTAAACGATGTTCGCAGATTCGACGTCGTTTTGAGAACCGAACGAATCGTTCGAGAGTTTCGCGTGGTACGGTATAGTATCTGGCGCCCGTTCACTTCGTGTCCAAATTTGTCGTTCCGTTCGAATCTGTGAAGATCTTTTGTCTCGACAGGACCACGTGTCGCGCGACCGAGCGTGGCCCGGTCGCAAGGCCATAATTTCTCGAAGGCGGTTATCTCTCGGTTCGCCGGGAAATAAACGCCGTGACAAATTGGCGCCCGAACATTGCGGAAATCTCGCCGTAAAAAGCGATTGGATATAGGCTTTTTTTAAAAAAGAGACGCGTGAGGAAGCTCGAGGCTCTCACGGGAAAATTCTAATTTCGAAAGCGAAACGTGTGAATTTGAATCGGGCGAGCGAAACGGTCGCGTAGTAGAGAAGCACGACCCGTCCTTGAGCGGTACTTTCTTTGTCTCGCTCGAACCAACGAACCAGCACCTCGTAAACACAGCAACAGGCTGTTGAAAAGATATTACGGTGTCACGTCGTATTTACAACAGCCTGTTCTCTGTTCAAGGTCTTCTACGAGGGCCTTTGCTCATTATATTTTCGAATTTCGTGTGCCATTCCGCCGTTACAATATACCGGGTGTACATAGAATTTATTTTCAGGATTCATGATCAGAAAAGGAAACGTGATCGCGCGTATTCTCGGCGTAATAGCACACAGCGTGCTAATAATAATAGTAATAATTTCGGTAATTTTATTTGGCTTCATCTGGATAACATTGTTTATTCCACTTTCAATCCATTATTTAGTAAATATTAACGGACCTTCGGATAATCTGTTGCTGATATTAGTAGAGTAACTCTATGTGGACAAATTGGCCATATTACAGATAAAATAATTAAAACTCAAATAAGATGAAACAAAATTAAAAAACTAATAGAAAATTCACGTTAGTTAATTAATACCGATCACGCTTCCTTCGCAGTCTGATTATTATTTTTTTTGTTACATTGCAATATTTTCTGATTATACGCTGCATATTTATTGTGTTTATATAATTGTGTTTGGACCTCGTTATTGGCGGAGGGGTAACGCTTGACTTCGAGGGAGAGGGACACACCACCGAGTGTGACCCGCCCGAGAATCGAGAGTTTCGCCCCGTAATCCCCAATACGAGGGACAATTTATAAATTGTTTATTGTGGGTAATACCGCTACGGGATTAGGATTGCCCCTAGAGGTGGTGTAACGAATATAACGGAGGCGCGAGACTCTTCCCTCTCCGGCCCGCGAATACCGCGAGATGGCCGCCGCGAGCACACACGGTTTCTCGCAAGTACCGCAGCGCCGACCGGGGAGGCCGCAGCCGCGGCCGCGAGAGGGCCACCGCGAGCACGCGCGGATTCTAGCGAGAACCGCGGCGACGGCCGCGAGATGGCCACCGCGGACTCGCATTTTCTCGCGGGAGAAACTGAACCCGCGGGGATATAAATACGCGCCGCGGAACCGAAGCAGTCAGTCGGGTTCTCCGATCTAGTGGAACGATCGCTACTAGTGGCTACTCCACGAACGCTTTCTGACACAGCGACCGAGAATCAGGCTTCCTGTCCGCTTACCGCCGACTCCGTTCCGAAATCCCTTGTGGCCGACGCCTTTGGGAATCCGTCCGACCTGGCGAGAAGTATTCGTGGCCGACGCCCCTATACTCTTGCACTCCGATCCTCGTGGCCGACGCCCTTGGATATCCTCCGACCGAGTAAACCGTGTCTGTGGCCGACGCCTTTTCACGCTCACACCTCCAGTCCCCGTGGCTGACGCCCAGGGACCTCCCTCACCGCTAGTACCCCTCTTGTGGCTGACGCCTTCGCAGGGTGTACTCTCCTCGTGGCCGACGCCCTTGGAGCGCATCTCCCGCTACCTCGACGCTTGTGGCTGACGCCTTTGACTAGAGGTAGATCCATCTCTCTCTCTCTCGATCTTTCGATCACCGTCACCAGCATCGTCGCTTTCTCTGCTCCGCGGAGCCGTATCTAGAATAGGGTCACCGGACCAACCGCCGCGATTAGCTTAGGGTCACCGCGACCACCGTCCGCGTTTCCGCCGCGTTAACTGTACGATAGCCCAGCGTGGGCCAGTTTGTGCACTAGAAGTAAGTTGCGAGCGTCGGACCTTCGGGTCATCCGAATCTCGCCGCGTTAACTGTACGATAGCCCAGCGTGGGCCAGTTTGTTCACTAGAAGTAAGTTGCGAGCGTCGGACCTTCGGGTCATCCAAATCTCGCCGCGTTAACTGTACGATAGCCCAGCGTGGGCACCTTTGTTGTTAGAAGTAAGGAGGACGATAATAAACATTGTTTATTTGACCACACCTGGTGTATCTCATTCGTGGCCGAAGAACTCTCGACGACCGACTGAGCCGGCATTATCTCCCGATCTATATCCGTTACAGTGGTCCACCCGTAGAGGGCCACAATACCATAATACATTTTTTTTATATATTGTTCCCCTATTGTATACCATTCCGCCTTCCTCAATAATCACCAACTCCTAATATTTAAACATTGAACTTATTGTCATAATTTATGCAAATTGTTTCTTTTTTTTCTCGGAATGGCACACGGTTGTTTAATTGCAATTATTGGGAATTGATAATAGAGAGAAAACTCTCGGTCGCGGGGAAGGTACCGCATATAGCGTAATCCACCCGCGGCTGCGATATTCTCGCATAATTTCATCTCGTTGTTATATTTTGATTATGTTCATGCTGTTTCCCAAAAATTAATCCCACATGCAAACTGTTTTTTTTTATAAAATTTTTTTGTTTGTGTTATACATGTGGTGGAGGAAGTTGGTTTGTTGTCCGTATATCGTCCGTAGTCTAGACGAATATAACCCATTTGCGATTGAACTCTAGAGGGTTTAACAAGTAATTAAAATTTTCGGACCCCTTTTATGAAATATTTTGGTGAAACGACTAGCGCTAGTCGGAAATAAAGAGATTTGCAGGATCCTAGTAGTAGATACTTTACGAGTTTTGTTTTTCGGAAATTAGCGAACAATTTGCGAAAAAAAATATCGGTCACCTCTTGGCGAGTTTCTTGTCGAAATTTGGCGAACAATTTGCGAAAATCTACCGGTAGTATCTTGGCGACCGCGCAGTAATACTGTCGACGGGCAGGTGCGTGGGAAATTGACGAAAAGGGTCCGATTTAGTGTTTTGATTGGGTTGTTGTTTTCCCCTTTTTGGCGCGATAGAGAGAACGAGAAAGGGCTGGGGGAAAGGCAGTAAGTAGAGGTAAAGTCGGAATTCGTGTCGGTAAAAGGAAAATTCGCGTCGTAATAATTACGAGAAAAATTAGCGATGCGAAAAAGAAAACGCACCCTCTCTGTCTAAAACGTGATATATCGGGAATAATTCCATTTCGGGTCATACGGCCGCGGTTACGGGAACTCTGTTTCGAGTTGGGTGTCGGGGTTCACGAATCAAAATGAGAAGTTCGTTAAATTTACCGAAAAAGGAACATGGGGACGACGGCGGAGAATCGGACTACGGGGACGCGTTAGACCATATAACGGCCTTACGCATTAGTCAGAAAAAGGAAAATGAAGGCGGCGGCAGATCACCGCCCCGCGAATTTAGTTTGAGAGTCCCGCAGGATCAAAGGTGGAGACCTTGGTCTCCCGAACGACGCCGTAGTCCGGTACCAAGAATGCCGAGCACGAACCCCGAATCCCGTGCGAATCCCGAATCACGCGACGACCCCGACGCGGAAGTGCCACGCGGAGCGAGACCCCGAGAGTTAAATTATAGAGGAACCCCCATCGCCGAAATAATTAGGCGATGGAGGCTAAAATTCTCCGGTGAAGAGGGAGAGGACCCAGAAGAATTTCTAGAGGACCTCGAACACCAGAAACGGTATCACGGCATCGACGATATAGAATTGATCGACTGCGTAGCAGTTTGTTTCGGGGGAACAGCAAAGCGTTGGCACAAACGCAAGGGAAGTCGTTGTAGGAGTTGGGCGGAATTCGCGACCGCGTTTCGAGAATTTTTCGGGGACCCCGAATACCAATTCAACCTGGAACGGAACATTAGAGAACGATTCCAGGATGAGACAGAGCCCGTCCGCGAGTACATAATGGCCATGACCACGATGTTCGATAAATTACAGCCGCGGTGGTCAGAGGAGAGAATGGCAAGGATATTGTATGAAGGCGCGAAATTATCGTTACGACAAACGATAGCAAGAGAGTCGTTAAGCACGGTCGATGACGCGTCAGATAGGTTAGTGGAGGCGGACCGGGTCGAAGAGCGTAGAAAACGGGGGAATCCCAAACCATCGGAAATGGTGCACCCCGGGTTAGCATTCGATTCCAGTAGACATTCACGCGTAAAAGCACCCGGAAGGGGTAAGTCTGTCACTTTTGGGTACGCGAACGCGGTATCCTCCGCTAGCGGGGGAGAAAGTGACGAGTCGGGCGGTCGACTCTCCCGATCCTTCCGTAAAGAATCTCGGGAGTCGGGGGCAGGTAAACAACTGTCGTCGACGCCGGGGGGACACGACAGATACCGACCCGGGAACAGATCACGTAGCTCATCCCGCGAACCCCCAGCTCGTACACCGAAGGAGACTGCAGCCGTGGCGGTGCAACAATGGCCGCGACGCGATAAACCGCGTGCTACCGGGAAGTACCAGCATCAATGTTGGAATTGCCGTAAGACTGGTCACCTGTCTCGAGACTGCCGTGAAGAACCGCAACTGCTCTGCTACGGATGCGGAGCGGAGGGGGTTACAATAAATCGCTGCCGAAGGTGCAGTAAACGGTCGGGAAACGAGGGGGGAAGTCGATCGAGGGGTCAGGAGAGACTTCACCCGAATTAATATCGGCCCGCGTAATTGTAAATGGGGAGGAATACCGACCCCCTCTACTGACCATCGACGCGTACATCGACAATTTCGCGACCCGCGCTTTAATAGACTCGGGCTCATCGCTGACCTTTGTGAGCCGAGAAACCCTCGAGAACGTCGATGATAGAATTACCGAAATTAGAACGACAGATAAACCTTGCTATTTCCTCCTCGCCACTGGTGCAGTAGATCGAGCAACCGAAGAGGCACGTTTTTCGTTAAGAATAGGCAGAGAGAAACGCGAAACGTTTGCGCGAGTCCTAGACAATCTGGTGACACCCCTGCTATTAGGAACCGACGCAATCGCGAAGTTCGGCATAGTAGCCGAATACCACAATTCGGTGTGGTATTTTGCGAAACGGCCAAATGAGAAATTCCCTTTCGAGAATACTAACCCCGACACCGTATGTTGTGGTCTACAAACGATTGAGGAAGCCGAAAAACGGCAATTAAAAGAGTTTCTCGAGACCGCGTTACCGGAATTTAACGATATGACCGGAATGACGAACTTGACTAGCCACAGAATCGATGTGGGCGACCATCCTCCGATTAAACAGCGATACTATGCCGTCTCCCCGAAAGTACAGGAGGCCATATATAAGGAAGTAGATAAGCTACTGGCCGACGGAATAATAGAGCCATCGCAAAGTGGTTGGTCAAGTCCGATCGTGATGGTTAAGAAACCCAACGGTAAATACCGTTTTTGTCTCGATTTCCGAAAAGTTAACGAGGTCTCGAAGAAGGATGCGTATCCGTTACCGCTCATGACGCAAATCCTAGACAAGTTACGGGCCGCGAAATATATCTCGACCATCGACCTCAGTCAAGCGTACTTCCAAATTCCGTTAGAGGAAGGAAGCCGCGAAATAACAGCTTTTACGGTACCGGGAAAAGGTCTTTTCCATTTCCGCCGCATGCCGTATGGTCTGACAGGAGCACCCGCAACCTTTCAGCGATTATTGGACCGGTTAATAGGCCCAGAAATGGAGCCTCACGCGTTTTCGTACTTGGACGATATAATTATCGTCACTAAAACGTTCAAAGAACATCTAGAATGGCTCAAACGCGTATTAGATAGAATCAGAGAAGCCGGTCTAATGATAAATCCTGATAAGTGCGAGTTCTGCTGTCAAGAAGTTCGGTATTTGGGTTTCGTGGTGAGCCGAGAGGGATTAAAGGTGGACGCGGAGAAAATCCAACCCGTTTTATCGTATCCTCCGCCGAAAACGGTGAAGCAGGTGCGGCGTTTTCTCGGGATGGCCTCCTGGTACAGGAGATTCATTCCGGGATTCGCCACACTTGCCGAACCACTGAACCGTCTATTACGTAAAGATCGCGAATGGGAGTGGAAAGACGCCCAACAAAGCGCCTTCGAATCCTTAAGGGACGCGATCGCTTCGGCACCTACCCTCTCGTGCCCAAATTTCGAAACCCCATTTACCCTGCAGACGGATGCGAGCACGGTAGGTTTAGGCGCGGTATTAACGCAAGAGGTCGATGAGGTCGAACGGTAATAGCATTCGCGAGCAGATCACTCACATTACCGGAGCGAAAATATTCCGCTACAGAGCTCGAATGTCTCGCGATTGTCAGGGCGGTACAAAAATTTCGCCCATATTTAGAAGGGTACGCATTTACGGTAATTACGGACCACAACAGTTTACGGTGGCTGAGAACTCTGAAAAACCCCACGGGTCGATTAGCGCGTTGGGCCCTGCAGCTGCAGGAATACGATTTCCAAGTAGTATATCGGCAGGGAGCCCTTAATAAAGTGCCAGATGCACTTTCGCGTATTTACGAGGGGGAGGGGGATACCGAAAGGGAAACTCATATCGTGGCCGCGGTTCGCCCAAAGTGGTACGAGGGAAAATTTGCGGAAGTCGAGAAAAATCCCGAGAAATTTCCGGACTGGGCAATTCGAGGCGGGGAGCTGTTTTGTCGAAGAACAGATCCGTTGATCGCGGAAACGCTGGGTTCCGACGGGAACGAGTGGAAACTCGTAATCCCAGAGGAACGGAGAACCGAGATCCTGCAGGAGGCGCACGACAACCCGCAGGCAGGGCATTTAGGGGTCGAAAAGACCTATCATCGTATCGCCACCCGCTACTACTGGCCAGGCATGTATAGAACGGCAGTAGAATACGTAAGACGCTGTAATACCTGTCAGCTCACGGAGGTGGAACAAACACTCCCACCGGGGTTGATGGGTCGGCGCAGGGTCGACATGCCCTGGACAGTAGTAGCTGCCGACATTATGGGCCCGTTCCCTCCGAGCAGGTCCGGCAATTCGTACCTTCTCGTTATACAGGATCTGTTCACAAAATGGATAGAGTGCACCCCGCTTCGACGTGCAACCGGTCCGAAAATAGCGGACGCCCTAGAAGGGTTAATTTTTTCGCGATGGGGGACCCCGGATGTCTTGTTGACGGACAACGGTACCGAGTTCGCGAACAAGACTCTGAGGGAACTTGCCGACGAATACGGCATTCGATTAAGTACCACCCCCCCCCCCGTACCACCCGCAAGCGAACCCAGTAGAGCGAGTGAATCGGATCCTGAAGACGATGATCGTCGCTTATATAGAGAGGGACCACCGCGATTGGGACTTGAATTTACCTCAGTTTCGTTTTGCGTATAATACCGCACACCATTCCGTTCTACAAGCCTCCCCAGCGTTTCTCAATTTCGGGCGAGAGCCGCGACCGGCAAAATGTGCGAGGGCTAACGTCGAGCCTCCGATCGACCTCGAGGTGACATCCAATGACACCTGGAAGAAGCGGGTGTCGCAATTACCGACGCTGCGGCATTGGATGTTGGAAAACCTCGAGGACGCATATCGGAAACAATCGCATCATTATAATTTGCGTCGGAGAAACCGAGAATTTAACGTAGGGGACAGGGTTATGAAGCGACAGAGAGTGCTCTCGTCAGCCGCTAACCATTTCGCGGCAAAACTATCACCGAAATTTACTGGTCCGGTAACAATAACGAAAAAACTGTCACCGGGAGTATACAACTTGGCCAACGAGGAAGGAAAGAACCTCGGAAAAGCGCATATAGCGGACCTCAAACCATACTTCCCCACTTATAAGCCGACTGACAAGGATTAACACCAGAGCCTTTCTTTTCTCAACAGACTACCGAAGCCAAAAACAAAAATGGACTCCACGAAGACAACGATGGAATCGTTAGTGGAGAGATTGCAGAGGCTGCACCCGTTACCGAGGGGCACCCGCGCGGCAACGGCGTCCATTAAGTGCCGGCCGCACGGACCCCCGGAACAACAATACTACCAAGTACGAGAGGAGTTTACCGGAGAGCTACCGTGGGAGGAAATCCCCAACGCATCCTCCACAAAAATGCAGTACGTGGCCACAACCACAATTGAGTTGCAGAAAATAGAAGAGAAGGTGGCAATCAAACCGGCGGATCCGGAACCGGAGGTACATACGCCGGAAAAAGAACAGCAGGCGGAGCAGGAGGCCGACACCGCCGCCGAGACGGGAAAAGAGCAGGAGGCTATACCGGAACCAACGAAACCGGCAAAGAGAGCAGCAGGACCCATAAAAATACCGAGCCACCTAGTGAAGGAGCTGCTCCTACAGAACGAGGGAAGGTGGTGTACGGTAGGGCGTGGGTGCAAGCTACCGTCAGAGAGGGAACGGGAAGAAAAGGCAAAACCGGGCCCAAAGACAGCGCCATCGGTAACATCTGGGGAAAAAGCACTTCCGACCCCGATACCGCCAACAGGACTAGAGGTACCGAAGCTACAACCGACCGCCGAGTCTGTTGAGGACCGAATGAAACGTATCCGGGAGGAACACCGCAAGACAACAGAAGCCTGGGAAAATGGGATACGGAGGGCCCTTAGGAGCGACATATCGAACCAGCCGGTACACAGGGTGGGCCTAAATATACAGGCCCAAACTATGAACGGCACGTCGGTATCAGTACAAGCCCCGCCGAGGAAAGAAACCATGCACTCCATCCCGACCCCGAGACGGAATGAAGTACCGAAAGGAAGACCGCAACAAAGGGGTACAGCAAAAAGGCGCGGAAAAGTGGGTCGGCGAGGCGCCGAAGTGGAGGAGGGCTGCTGGCGCTGTCGCGTGGTGGGGCACTGCCACTCCGAGTGCCTTGCACCCCAGAAGTGGCCGTATTGTTACCGGTGCGGACGTCCCTATTACACAGTGGACACCTGCCCCGAGTGCAGTGGCACTCGATACGGCCGCTACTAGGGGTCGACCCGCCACAAGTGAGCGACAGGACAGCGCCAGCAGTCCCAAGTTGGGCAAGGCCGGACACATGAACATTTTTGTTTTTCCCTGCGTTTCCTTGGTTGTTCCCAGATGATAAGAAAAGAAAAGACTGATTATTTTGTTACCAGTCCCTCCCCCCTTCGTTAGCAATATCGTTTTTTTTTCCTCTCTTTATAAGACTGAATTTTCGGAGGGTGGGAGGGACACCAGTATTAATAAGCGCTAGAGGGGCGCGAAATAAATGATTGTCGCCCTCAACGGCAGTTTCATTATTTAACCCTGATCCCTACGTTCCTCAGGGTTCAGCGGAACCCAACTTTAGCGAATCCGGTTTTCTCCCTTAGGTACCGGTCGTGGCAGCAGGCTCCGCCCCCATCACGGAAAAGGCAACGATCTAAGGAATATATTCGTCTGGATTGGTGATGGGAAGAATCGTGTATGTCTCTGCTGTGTCCGTCCCTATGTGATGGAGGATCCGAGGAAGAGCGTTCGTCCCCGAACTCGCGAACAAAGAAGCCTGGCTGGTAACTGCCACCGGTGCCCCGGTCTCTTTCGGGGGGGGGGAGGAGTTGTGACGTGGCAGATTTAGCCTACGTCACTCCGAACCTTAGGCGAAAGACCGGGTCACCGAAAAAGCGGTATAATAACGAAACGGCTATAACGAGCGCTCTCCCTGGGACATCCGAACGCCCGGAGAATAGAATTATCGCATTTGAATGTCGCGCCGCCGGGCGCGACAAGAGTTTTCAGGAACCACCGAAATCGGCGAGGAGCCCGATACCTGTCTCCGGCCGCCGATTGGCGGAAGGCCGCAAGCGGAGACGCTCGGAACACCAATCACAGGGCGCCGCTGGCGAGGAAGACGGCGAGGATTGGACCGAGCCCGGATCTGTCAACCCGGAGAAAGCGACGAGGCTGTTAAACATAAGGACGATCAGCAGTCCACCCTCGTCGACGTCTCATCCGGAAAATGCCATGAGAGCTACACCGGAACGGCTCGGATCCATGGATGCCGATTAACCGCCTTATATCGGCCGGGCTTCGGAAAATAGAAAATACCGAAGGCCCGGGCAGACATGTCATCGAGTCGTCCCTGCGCCCCGAAACAACGTGATTGGCCCGAGCGTCGCCGAAGACGAGAGTGGGGGGAAAACTCGCTTCCGCGTTCCGAACCATCTCGAACTGGGCCACTGGGTCGAAGGACTACACATAGTACAGACGTGCGAAAATTAGACCGCGATATCGAACAGTAATATTTTGCGACCGCCGCCATCGCAGCGTATTTGGTAAGTGCCAGTCAGGCTTCATTTCGATATAATTTTGTGACCAGTTCGTGTTGGTTCGGGGACGTTATTTGAGTTCGCGAAAGTTCGTACCGCGGTGTACCGCGTGTTTCCCCGCGTTTACCGTTGACCAGGAGTCGCTCTCCTGAGAGGCTCGCGAGGCCGCGGATCGTGTGTCGCCGGATCCTCGTGCACGAGCTATTCGGGACCCACGATATTCGCCCGGTAATTCTTCGGGTTGCCCTCGGATCGTTCCACGGGAGGATAACGCGCCGTATTCGTTTCGTGTCGTTCACCGTTCGCACGTTTCGCCCAGTCTCGAATTAGGAACGCGTACGTCACCGGAGCTCGGTCGAATTCGTGCCCTCGTGGCTTGTAAATTCACGCGAAGTCCTGTGACGACCGAGCTCGACGCGATAGAAGTTATTCAGCGCGATCGGCCGAACAGCCGCCGTCACTTTCGTGTTCGCGCCGGCAAAAGCTATTGACTACCGCCGGCAACGGCCGGCGGATTGTATGACCATCTCGTTTTAATAAACGACTATATTTTGCCCGAGATCTACCGAGTAGCTTCATTTACCGTGAGAAACGTTCTCGTCGCGGGGAATGCCCCGTTCCTTTCCTCACGTGGTTCCCTGGACCTGTTCGCGGCCGTCACCGGCCTAAACGATGTTCGCAGATTCGACGTCGTTTTGAGAACCGAACGAATCGTTCGAGAGTTTCGCGTGGTACGGTATAGTATCTGGCGCCCGTTCACTTCGTGTCCAAATTTGTCGTTCCGTTCGAATCTGCGAAGATCTTTTGTCTCGAGAGGACCACGTGTCGCGCGACCGAGCGTGGCCCGGTCGCAAGGCCATAATTTCTCGAAGGCGGTTATCTCTCGCTTCGCCGGGAAATAAACGCCGTGACAAGACAAATGATTAAAATTAAATTATTAACAGTAAAATAAAATATTACATTCAGAATAAAATATCACGCACTTCAAACATTAAAATTAATGTACTTAAATTAAAATATAAAAATGGAAACAGATAAAATGTACAGTTTAAACGTCAGAATCAGTCTACAGGGTGGTCCACGCAACTTGCACACCTATAATAACTTTCAAAGTATGCGTTTGCGACGAGGCGATACCTCGTCGCGAACATCATCTCAACGGAAGCGACCGCTCGCACCTATATTTATAGATGTTCTCGACACAAGCGCGCGCCAATCGGAGAGCGCCGCGGCCGCTCGACCGAGAGCGGCACTCTCCATGGTCCGCGCTCTCGCGCGCTATATAAGTCGCGCCGGTATACCGAGCGAGCGGAGTCCGCCTGGAACCACTCCCGTGCACACCGGATCGTACGAGCCCTTTTCAGAGCTATACATCCGTCCAGAACGCAGGCTGGAAGCACGAGTTCCAGGAGACGACTCTCCACCGTGTTCCCGGCTCCCGGAGATCGCCGTGCCATCGCCCTGGCTGGACCGGACCCGTCGTGTCGGTGTGGTGGGCACGAATACCCTTAGGTGCCTCTAAGGTGGGTGCATCTGTAACCCGTCGCTCAGGTGCTTCTGTGTGAGGGTTGCGGCACCACTCGGCTCTCCGACCGTCCAGCACGGAGCGACTGGCCTCCGGCCCTGTCCGTGGGTCGAACCTCCGCGGTTCAACGTCGCGATTTGGTGTGGCGGCGGCGGGTACGAAACTCTCAGGTGCCTCTGAGATACGTACGAACCGTGGTTTGTCCCTCAGGTGCTTCTGAGGGAAAACCGCGGCGCCTACGCTGCGTCGGGCCGTGACCTCCGACCGTATCCTGTCACCTCCCACCTCCCAGCGCAAATCCGAAGCGACTCCGCGAGGTCCCGCGCCGTCCGATACTGCGTTCCGTACCGCCGAACATTCGGAACCGTTTCCGCGAAAGCGTTCGCCGCATACCGGTTAATTATTAATTGCTCCTGACCGCCTGATCGCTTTATAATTACCGCCGGATTATCTTTTCTGTTTATCGCCAGACCAGGGACGCCGACCCAGCTAACGAGTAGCCGTAGGCTCCATCCGTTGTCAACGCGGTCATCAAAATATATATATGTTTTATTACGCGGCCGGATTCGCCGGCCTGCAGAGAGGATTTTCTGTTTGTATTATACGTTCTTTCTAAAACTCGCTGAGCGAGAATAAAGTTCTGTTTACCCGATTTCGCCTTCACTTCATTAACGTACCTGTCAGAACCCTGGTCGACTCCTGAGCTACGGAGCATCGCGAAATCGGAACGTTACACGTTGCACGAAAAAGTTTTGTATGCAGAAGTTGCATGGTCGGAAGGGGTACATTACGTAGTGTATTTATTTTTTTTACAGGTGGACGCGTAAAGGATATGTGAAGGTCAACTTCATTTTTTTAAATGGAATGAGGTATTTTTTAATACATCAATCGATGCAGCTGGACATTCGTTATAAAAAAGTACTAACCTATGTGTGTAGAAAAGTTAGTAGTTCAGGAGATATTTCAATTTAAATAACTCTAAAATACCATTACTGTCGTACTAACAAAAGACATTACATAAGTAAGTAAACACTAATGTCTTAGTGAACTACTAATTTTTTCGACATACATAGGTTAGTAGTTTTTTAATAGAATGTCCAGCTGCATCGATTGATGTAATAAAAAATACCTCATTCCATTTAAAAAAAAGAAGTTGACCTTCATATGTCCTTTACGCGTCCATCTACAAAAAAGCTACTAACATCTGATTAATGCCCCCTCGAAACCAAGCAAGTTCCATCTGAGATGCATTTCTTTCTAACACCAATAGCAGCCGAGTTATTCAGGGGGCCTGTTTCTGGCGCCTCACCCTGTATACTAAAATTAAAAAATATAAAAATTAAAATAAAATACAAAAGTGAAAATAAAATATTACTGATAATGTCTGTGGTTGTAAAGAAAAACGCCGCAGCTTTATACTTTAGAGTATAGGATTTACAGTAGCGGGGGGGGGGGACAAAAGTTTAAGACCGCTCTAAAGAAGACGATAACTTTTTTAATATTGTACTATACGATTTGAACTTTTTTAGGAAGCTAAAGCAATTAGTTTACTAAAGGATGTGAAAAGAAATTTTTTCAAAAATTGCAATTGATCGGAATTGTTGAAAAAATACTAAAAGTTGATTTTTTAACTATTTTATGTGGACTTGTTTAAAACCATATATACGCGAGCGAAATATCATTCTAATAGCCGTTAATAGCTCGCCGGTTGCTTGAGCCGGTATTGTTTCTAAGCGTTCCAGAGATTCCGTCATTCGTGACTGTTGACAGTTTTTGTTACTTGACCCTGCGTCTTTGTCTAAGTGTCGTCTCAGCTCCTGATTGGCGAAATTGAATTGTAACGAATATATGTCGAATCGCTGCCGTTTCGCGTGCCGGTCTCAAGAGAACAGTGAGAGTCGAATCGCCGTATTGAAAACTGCTGTAAGAGAGCTCGTCAGGCTCTCATAATAAACGCAAAGAATATACGCATACTCGACCAGTTATTCAAAAGTTCTCCAAACCACAGTCCTGCGAGCCAGTCCAGAAATACTGTCGTTAACATAAATTTGGTCCTTCGAGCCGGATATCGCTGTGACTGTGTCGAATTCAATCGAACTGTGCAAGTGTTGAACGGTTATTCTAAAGACTCAGTGAAACCATCGCCTTTCCCTGATAAAGGCGCACGGCTTGACCCTCGCTCGTTTTTTCTGCTTTGGACTCATCTCTACAACTCGTTCGTTACAAAAAATGACCGACACCAGTGAAAGCTTGCTAATTCAACAAGATACTGCGATTGCCGCAATTAAGCGTGTAATCGTGAACTATAAAAAGATGGCAAACACCAAATCAGGCTGGTCAAAGTGAAAAGTCGACTGGATCAACTGGAGGAACTGTGGATCGAATGTCGCCAAACTCACTCGAGGCTGCTTCTGGTCACAAAAGCGGAGGACCAGAAGACTATACCCTATTTCAAGGCCAACGTTTTTCTCGATGCCGAGACCGTTTACCTCGACGCTTCTGATACTCTCAACGAGGTCATCGCCCAGCTGGACATCGCCGGTGGAACTTCAAAGATAAGTCCTAATACTGATTCTTCCGTCGCTGCCAATTCTGTATCCGTACAATTACCGCGTCTCTCCCTGCCTAAGTTTTCTGGTGATTTTAGTCAATGGGGAACTTTCCGTGGTCTATTCGAATCTAGCGTCGACAAGAACAAGTCCCTTTCGAACACTCAAAAATTACATTATCTTAAAATCCATGTAACCGGTGACGCGGCGCTTTTAATTAACAATATCAGCATGTCCGACGAAAACTACGAAGCTGCCTGGCAAATACTTGTAGACGAATACAATGATGAATCCGCGCACATAAAGGCACATATACACAAATTCGTTAGCTTGCCGTCTATGAAAACCGAATCTTCTTTAACCGCGCTGAGAAATCTTAAACGCGATGTTGATTCTTGGGACGATTTGTTAGTTTATTTGATCGCACAAAAATTTGCGAAACGCACTCGCGATGAGTGGCTCTTAGAACGCGGTTGTTCAAAAAACTATCCCACGTACAAAGAAATTAACGAGTTCATGACTCTTCGCATCCGCGGTCTTACCGATACGATCGCCACGAGCGACGGTGTTTCTAGCAAAAACAAAGTTGTGTCTGACGTTCCGCGAAACCGCTCGAGCGTGAATAATGTTTCGATTATCAAATGTATCGAGTGTTGCGGTAATCATCCTCTATTTAAATGTGACCGATTCAAATCCAAATCAATTGATCAACGAATCTCATTTGTTAAACAAAATAGAATTTGCTTTAATTGCTTGCGTTCAGGTCACGTCACTTCCGACTGTAAAAATCCAGGTAGATGTTTTCTGTGCAAGCGAACTCACCATTCGCTCTTACATCGCGCTGCCGGTTCCCCAAGCAAAGCGACTAACGCTACTAACGAGACTTCAGTTAACTACGAGACCACGTCGATAAAGAAAGCTCTTCTAATGATTCCTGTACTGCGTCGCAAGTATTAGTGCAGACAGTCCTTCCCGCGGACCTCTCCGTTTCAAATACGTTGCTCACTACTGCTTAGGTCGTACTCCGTACCGCTGAAGGACGTGCCTTCAGGCTTCGCGCGTTACTTGATCAAGGAGCTTCCTGTAGCTTTATAACCGAATCGGTATGCCAGTTAATGCGAACGAAAAGATATCGGACGAGTCTCCAAATTCAATGTTTCGATGATCAGTATAACGGGTTGGCAAAATCTCGCGTATCCGTGACATTAGAATCATGTCACAATTCTAAAGTATCGTTCCCACTGTCAGCCTTTGTTTATCAGCGTCTCACTGCTTACGCCGGCTCTAGATCCCGTGTGGATTTGCAGTCTTGGCCACATTTACGCAATCTCCAGCTAACTGATCCAAACCCTTCCAGTTGCCATCCAATTCATGTTTTAATCGGTGCCGATTTATACGGCTCTCTTTTGCTGAACGACCTCCGTCAAGGTCCTCTCGGTACTCCCACTGCCCAGCTTACCTCGCTGGGATGGATCCTTTCCGGTCCCATCAAAAATCAAGATTCCCGTCAGGAATCCACCTCTGTTATAAATCTCATAAACTCTGTGTCAGCTGCCAAACTCGCAGATTCTCGTCAGGAATCTACTTCCATTGTTAATTGTCTATCTTCTGAAGATTTAGACAATTCGCTACGTCGTTTCTGGGAAATTGAAGAAGTTCCCTCCAAGCTCCCTCTCTCCGAAGAAGACGAACGGTGCGATCGCTTTTTTCGTGACACCCACACCCGCTCCTCTCAAGGGCGATACATAGTGCGACTCCCGTTCAAGAGTCAACCTCCATTCGATCTCGACGGATCATACTCAATCGCATCTCGCTTTTACTCGAAACTGGAGCAACGACTGCTCAAACAACCGATACTCGAATCGGAGTATCATAATTTCTTATCAGAGTATCTCTCCATGGGTCACATGGAACGCATAGCGGAAGAGCAAGCCTCAAACTCTTCTGCGATATATATTCCTCATCATCCTGCCGTGCGACCTTCTAGCAGTACGACCAAACTCAGAGTCGTATTTAATGCTTCCGCCAAAACCAAGTCCGGAAAATCTCTAAACGACTACCTTATGGTCGGCCCAAAGCTACAGCGCGATTTAGCTGCTATCATACTGCGCTGGCGACTATTTCGCTACGTATACACTGCTGACATCGCCAAGATGTTCAGACAAATTCTAATCAATCCCCTTGATTCCGACTATCAAAGAATTTTATGGCGACCGAACAGCCAGCTGCCGGTTTCTTCATTTCGATTGCTTACCGTAACCTACGGCCTCGCATCTGCACCATACCTCGCCATTAAGGTACTTGATCAATTAGCTCTTGACGAGGGAAACAATTTTCCCGCTGCCGTACCTATTCTACAAGATTCCATTTATGTAGATGACGCTATTTTCGGCGCGGACAATACTCATACCCTCCTCGAGATTCGTCGGCAGCTAGTAGAACTCCTGCATCGCGGAGGTTTTCAATTTCGAAAATGGGCTACTAACGCGGTCGAATTACTTGAAAACATTCCTTCTGAGGAGCGTGAGTCCGCGTCCGATCATTTTCTCAGCGAAGATGAATCCTTAAAGGTCCTTGGTATCGTATGGACTCCTTCCGAAGACGTTTTCCGCTTTCAGGTAGACTGTTGTCTGCCGGAAAAGTGTACAAAACGAAGTATTCTTTCGATCGTTTCAAAAATATTCGATCCATTAGGATGGGCATCTCCCGTGATTATTGTTGCAAAAATAATGCTTCAAGAGCTCTGGCTCTTAAAGAAAGATTGGGATGAAGATACCCCCCTTGAATTTCGTAAAAAATGGACTGCGTATTGCAACATTCTGCCTCAATTGAGCTCAGTCAAAATTTCTCGCTGGACCGGACTGCACAGCAACAGTATCGCGATCGAATTACACGGCTTTGCCGATGCGTCACATCGTGCCTACGCCGCTGTAGTCTATTTGAGAGTTCTTCATTCCCTTTCGGATATACAAGTTACCTTGCTGACGGCTAAAAGTAAAGTAGCTCCTCTCAAAACTATCAGCATTCCTCGCTTGGAATTAAACGCTGCCGTACTAGTAACCCGACTGCTTGAGTGGACTTCGTCATCCTTAAAACTTCCATCATCTCGCATTTACGGATGGACAGATTCCACCGTCGTCTTAGCCTGGCTTAGACAACATCCATCTACTTGGAATACATACATCGCAAATCGCGTATCCGAGATCCAAACTCGGCTTCCGCAGGTAAAGTGGCAACATGTACGTTCTCAAGAAAACCCAGCTGATTGCGCCTCGCGAGGCATCTCCGTCTCTGAATTCGCTACTCATAAGCTGTGGTGGTCTGGACCGGATTGGTTATCTCGTCCATCCGTTTTCTGGCCTGATCACACCCGTTCGAATAGCGAAGAGCTAGACTCACGAGAAATCGCCTGATCTGAATCTCGTAAAATACAGGTTCACCTACTGTCGACACACCCTGAATGGGATCTTCTATATCAATACTCAAGCTGGACTCGACTCTGTCGAGTCATTGCATATATACTTCGATTCGTCCAGAATTCTTGTAAAAAACTACGTATGTCGTCTACTTGCTCGCTGTACCATTCACTGTTTTTATCTGCTGCCGAGATACGAAATGCTTCTCTGTATTGGATGTCTTACGTTCAAAAGAAAACCTTTCATGCTGAAATGAAATTTTTAAAGGATCATGCACCGGTTCCGAAATCCAGTTCGCTTATTTCTTTACATCCCATCCTCGGGAAAGATTCATTAATTCGGCTTGGCGGGCGGCTCGAGCATGCCGCTCTAAGCTATGAAGAAAAACATCCAATTATATTGCCGAAACACCGAATTTCGGAACTTCTAATCGATCATGTACACAAGCGCACTCTCCATGGAGGCGTGCAGTTAACTCTTCGCGTTCTTCGGCAACAATATTGGATAATATCGGCAAGATCCTTAGTACGCGCCCACATACATCGATGCATTCCTTGTATTCGGCAAAGGGCGCAAGCTGCTACTCAGCTGATGGGAGACCTTCCAAACTTTAGAGTCACTCCCTCGGCTCCATTTTCACATACTGGGCTGGACTATACCGGTCCAATTCACATACTTCCAATTGTCGGTAGAGGTCAAAAGACGAGAAAATATTACTTCGCAGTGTTCGTATGCCTTGCTACCAAAGCGGTGCATCTCGAACTTGTCGAAGATTCCTCCACCGCTGCCTTTTTAGCTGCCTTTAGACGATTCGTCAGTCGCCGAGGGCTTCCTACTAACTTGTACTCTGACAACGGCACGAATTTCCGTGGTGCCGATCGTGAATTAAAGCAAACCTTTCAAGTTCTCCTTTCTGATCCTTCGCTCAAAAACTTGCTGGCTAATGACGGGATCACCTGGAAATTCATTCCCCCTTCCGCTCCTCATTTTGGTGGACTCTGGGAGGCTGGAGTAAAAAGCGTCAAGTATCACTTAAAGCGAGCAGTGGGAGCGCATACTTTATCTCAAACTGAGTTTTCTACCGTCTTATGCCAGGTCGAGGCATGTTTGAACTCTCGTCCGATTTCCGCTCTAACCGACGAACCTACCGATCTATCGGCGCTGACACCCGGTCATTTTATTATCGGGAGGCCACTTATCGCGGTTCCAGAGGAATCCGCTTTAGAGATAAATCCGAATAGACTTGGCCGATGGCAACAAGTCAGAAAAATTACCGAACAAATCTGGCGTTCGTGGTCCTCTGATTATCTACATACGTTGCATCAACGTCGAAAGTGGCAGCAGGATCGCGCAAACTTGAGCGTAAATGAACTTGTTCTTTTAAAAAATTCTTTACTCCCCCCTTCTAAGTGGCAACTCGCGCGCATTACTCAGTTACATCCTGGCCCGGACGAAAAGGTCCGCGTTGTCACCGTGCGTACCGTGGACGGTGAATTGAAACGACCTATAACACAGATTTGCCCGCTGCCGGTCAAGTCCCAAAATGAAAATTTAGATTCGTCCAAGTAATTACCAATTATACTTTTGTATCCTTTGCGTTAATGTATAAGGTAGATTATAAGCTGCGTTACATCTTTACTCTATGTACTTATTTTAAGAAGCAATATTGTTAGTTTTTTGTTGCCTTTGACGGACTACTGTTTAACTTCGTTTACTGCTGTGAATTGTCATTTATACATCAAGGTTCCAACGTATACGAAATTACTCTCTTATAATACTTAATTTGCGAAGACCAAGATATATCGTTTTGCCTCCTCTGGACGCAAGGCGGGCGGTATGTTTAAAACCATATATACGCGAGCGAAATGTCATTCTAATAGCCGTTAATAGCTCGTCAGTTGCTTGAGCCGGTATTGTTTCTAAGCGTTCCAGAGATTCCGTCATTCGTGACTGTTGACAGTTTTTGTTACTTGACCCTGCGTCTTTGTCTAAGTGTCGTCTCAGCTCCTGATTGGCGAAATTGAATTGTAACGAATATATGTCGAATCGCTGCCATTTCGCGTGCCGGTCTCAAGAGAACAGTGAGAGTCGAATCGCCGTATTGAAAACTGCTGTAAGAGAGCTCGTCAGGCTCTCATAATAAACGCAAAGCATATCCGCATACTCGACCAGTTATTCAATAGTTCTCCAAACCACAGTCCTGCGAGCCAGTCCATAAATACTGTCGTTAACAAGCCTATATTGAAAATTTAAAAAATACGTTTTGTGTAGATCTGTGTCAATTAAACATATCCTGAAAATTTCGTCAAAATCGGTCGACGTTGCAATGAGCTACAAACGTTTAAAGATGGTAGAAATTGCAGATTTTCACGATTTTCAGCAATAAATCGTGAAAATCTGCAATTTTTACATCTTTAAACGTTTGTAGCTCATTGCAACGTCGACCGATTTTGACGAAATTTTCAGGATATGTTTAAATAAAAAATCAACGTTTAGTATTTTTTCAACAATTCCGATCAATTGCAATTTTTGAAAAAATTTCTTTTCGCGTCCTTTAGTAAACTAATTGCTCTAGCTTCCCAAAAAAGTTCAAATCGTACAGTACAATATTAAAAAACTTATCATCTTCTTTAGAGCGGTCTTACACTTTTGTCCGCTACTGTACATATTTACCAGAAAAAGTCATGGAAACACGTTTGCAAGGCTCAGACAACAATGCAATTTAACCAACCTCCTATGTCAAAGTATTAGCGATCGAAAGTGAAAGTATATGTGACATGCGGCGTTCTTCCTGATAACCACAGATATATTGAAATTAAAATCACTTGGTCACTCGCTTTGTTCATGTTTCTTGCGGCTGCCGTCCACTTTGGCTTTCTCCGCTGCACCTTGAATAAGAATATCTTTGTTTATTAATTTGCACATGAATAATCATTATAATAATAATATTAAAATAAGGGTGATAATTACATATAACAAGGCTGGCCGTTCGATAATTTGCAAACGGTTTTTTGCCCTTTCGGCCCAATCAGGTATAGCAGACCGCCATGCCAGCACGTCAGTCATAATGATACCTAGACTTCCCTGGCGAAGTTGTAGCTGTTGTGCCCCCCGTATTGTGCACTTCTGCTGCCTAAAATAAAAAATTGTTATGTAGCATATCATATTCTGTTAATTTAATGAAAATGAAAGATAAATGTCAGCTATTTTAAGTGTATTTATTAACTTCCCGATTTTATAGGGAAGTTATTGTAATGACCCCGAAAATCGAAAATCGATTTTTTAGTAGATCTTCATGTTTCATGGTCATTGCAGTCATTTTAGACTATTTTCAGCAAAATGTTCGTGTGTGTGTGTGTGTGTGTGTGTGTGTGTGCGTGCGTGTGTGCGCGCGCGCGCGTGTGTGTGTGTGTGTGCGTGCGTGCGTGCGTGTGCGTGCGTGCGTGCGCGTGTGTGTGTGTGTGTGTGTGTGTGTGTGTGTGTGTGTGTGTGTAAAACATTATTTTAAAAATGCAAAATATATTTCCGTTTACATCATTAGGCCTAAAAAAAATGTAGACCTATTTTCTCTTTGATATCTCTTTTAGATCAAAAGTTATAGCAAAATGTGCGCCGCGCGCTGTGCCGGGATTCTGATAGAGTGTCGCGTAGGAGAATTATTGTATTGAGGTTGGTACTAAGAAACGCATAGGACATTTGTGTTGGATAGGTTATGCGCGCGCAGAGCGGTAACGCGGTGGCGTCGGCGTCGTATTTAGCGGGTAACGGTTAGGAGTTCCCTTTTTTGAAACGCCATTAGAGTTGTATCGAGTCATCGCCCATGAGCACATGTAATAAGCGTTCAAGAGCTTGTAATTGTCCAAAGAAATATGTATCAACCACATGGTATATAATAAACACTGTGTAATAGTCCTAACAGTCTATACATTTATTATATGTGCCGAGAAGCACAAAGAGCAGCACCGTAACAACAATTTGGTAGCAGAGCGTGGTTGCGCTACATGTGGTTGAAATAGTGGTTCAGTTGAAAAGAGAGTAAGCTAACCGTGAGTGAGCTGCACGAGGTTGAGCTCGGAAAGATCGAAAGGAAGAGCAGCTTGATTCTAACGAATTGCAAGCACGTGTTGCGACAAGAAGCAACAAGATAAACATGGCGGAATCTACGTCGCACGCTATATCATGGATAGAGCAGTTAACGAGTAACAATTATGCGCTGTGGAGCATGAGGCTATCGGCGTTAATCAGGTCGAAGCATCTGTATCAAGAAATAATAGTCCAGGATGAGCCTGTTAAAAACGAGGCCGAAGCAGCATCTGTGATCAGATGGAACAATTGGTCGAAAAGAAACGACGAGGTATGTGCAATGATTATTCTAACATTGTCTGCAGAACAGGCGATTGCATGCGGAAACATAACGAACGCAAAGGTTTTGTGGGAGACGTTAAAAAGACGGCATGAAGGAGCCGAACGTCAAAGGAAAACGCAGTTAAGGATCAAGCTAGCCCGCATTGAGAAGCTAGAGAAGGAATCTATCGACGAATATCTGACAAGGGTCCAATCCTTGGCAACAGAAATCGCAGAGCTAGGTACAGTAATAGACGAAAACGAACTGATATATTTTATTATAGAAGGTCTACCTAACAAGTATAGCGAAGCCACCACAGCGATATCGTCGAATCCAGACATATCGTATGAGGTGGCAAGAGAAACATTGCTGAGATTCGAGAGGAAATACGACAAGGCAAAAGTTGGAACTGAAACCAAGGCATTCAAGGTCATGGAACAGAGAAGAGGCGGCTGCTACAACTGCGAAAAGATTGGCCACATCGCAAAAGACTGTAGAAGCAGACCAAGAACTCAAACAGAGAGAACAGGTAACGCTAGTAATGAAAGCAATTGCAAGGGGCATTATACAGGTCACAAATGGAACCGACAAGGAGCTCGAGGTAGAAGTAATTATAGAGGTAATTATAGGGATAAACCGGCTCATGAGCATCGCGATGAACATGCCATGAGGGTAAGAGAAAACTTTGATGTGGATAATAACACTGTCCAACAAATTTCAACTTTTTAAAAGTATTTCGATTCCCACTATGCGATTCTTATAGAGTTTTCCGCGCTGATTCCGAATCTGGTTTTAATTTTTTTCCTATACGTCCAGTTTTTGAGAAAATGGAGTTTAAAAAAAGACATATTTTTCAACTTTAAACAAATATTGCGATGTTATTATAAAAGATATTGAATTGTTCTTTACAGCAAAAGATTCTGTAGACTTTCCCGAATACAGTGATATCCAATATTAATACATTATGATGGTTTAAACATGTTTAAACAATGATTAAAGACGGAGATGCACCATTTTTGCACCAATTTTTTCGGATATTTTCGAATTTATCTCAAAAAATAAGGGTGCAGCGAAAAATTGAACTATACCACGCGAAAGAGCAGACTTTTATCTTGAGAAACCCCCCTGTGAAGTTTGCATGGTCGACGTTTTTTTCGAACCAGAAAGCAAAATATCTTCGCGCGACATGAGTTTCCGCCTGACCCTCATTTTTTGAGATAAATTCGAAAATATCCGCAAAAATTGGTGCAAAAGTGGTGCATCTCCGTCTTTAATCATTGTTTAAACAATCATAATGTATTAATATTGGATATCACTGTATTCGGGAAAGTCTACAGAATCTTTTGCTGTAAAGAACAATTCAATATCTTTTATAATAACATCGCAATATTTGTTTAAAGTTGAAAAATATGTCTTTTTTTTAAACTCCATTTTCTCAAAAACTGGACGTATAGGAAAAAAATTAAAACCAGATTCGGAATCAACGCGGAAAACTCTATAAGAATCGCATAGTGGGAATCGAAATACTTTTTGGCTGTTGGACAGTGTAATTCATCGGAAGGTGAAAAGATTACGTGGATGCTAGATTCAGCGTGCACTTCACACATGAGCTTTCAGAAACACGTTGTTTCTGATCGAAGACAAGAGAAAGTAGTGATCAACACAGCGGAGAACGGACGGAGCATTGTATCTGAGAGTCGCGGTACAGTATATGGACTGAGCGATAGAAAGGGGCTCGGAGAAGCACGAATAAGAATGGAGGATACGCTGTATGTTCCGGATCTCAACTGCAACCTTATGTCGGTGCCTAGTCTGGTGAAGAGAGGTAATAAAATTATTCTCGACGAAGATGGAGCAGAAGTCTACAACAGGAAGACAGGTGAGCTAATTGCTGAAGGGCGTTTTGCCCAAAGAGAAAAAAATGAGCCTGATTCCGAGTTATGCTTAAGTACTGTAGAGATGTGCTATGAATTGTGGCATAAGAGGTTAGGGCACCTCAACAACAGATATCTAAAGAAGATGGCTGACGAGCAACTGGTTGATGGGTTACCAAGATTCAGAGGCGAAAGTGAAACATGTGAATCATGTATTAAAGGTAAATTATGCCGATTACCTTTTCCAGAAGTTGAAATAGAGAAAAGTCAACGAATACTGGAGAGACTGCACGTGGACTTGTGTGGTCCCATGCCCAAAATGTCACTTGGTGGAAGTAAGTACATGCTAGTGATAGTGGACGAATACAGTAGAAGGTATTTCGTTGAATTTCTGAGATCTAAAGACGAAACTGCAAGCAGACTGCAGGAATTCATCGAAAGACGCGTGAGAACGAGAAGGAACAAAGAGTAAAGTATATCAGATCGGATAATGGAACTGAATTTGTTAACGAACAATTGTTAAAATATTATAGAGAAAAAGGAATTAAAAGTGAAAGGACGACAGTGCACACTCCGCAGAGCAATGGATTGGCGGAGAGAGCCAATAGAACACTGATAGATATGGCAAGGACATTATTGCTGGATGCTGGCTTACAACAAGAGTTCTGGGCAGAAGCAGTGTGGACAGCATCATATATACACAATGTAATTCCTACAAGGAAGAAAGCCGTAGTACCATTGGGAATATGGATGAACAGAAAGCCATCCATCAAACACTTAAAAGTCTTCGGATGCAGGGCGTATTATCGAAATACGGACATATCCAGAAAGAAATTCGATATGAGATCGAGAGCAGCAGTTTTCATCGGGTATTCAAGAGACAGGAAAGCTTACAGATTGTATGACATCAATGATAATAAAATAATAGAAAGCAGAGACGTGAAATTTATAGAGACAGAAAGGGGATACCTGATGAACAAAGATATAGATTCTGAAACGCTAGACAGCTTCATTTATCATCATAATAACGATGAAGAAGTCAATGATGGAAATCAAATCGATTCAATGGATCGGAACCAAAATGACGAAACGAATAATCATGGGAATATTAATAATGAAGAAAAAGATCAAGAAGATCTAGAAGATTCTGAAGATACAAATAGGGAAATACCTGTTCCAGAACCTGCGCAGAGAGGCAGGCGAATAGGAGACACCAACGAGGTTTTACCAGAAAGGAGACAACGGATGAGAGAAGAGAATGAAAGAGAACTACAAGATCAAGGTGTAAGAAGATCAATGAGAGAAAGGAAACCAAGCAGCAGATACATAGCAAATATGAGCAGAGAAGATATACCAAAGACATACGATGACGTTATGCAATCGGAAGAAAGAGAAAAATGGTTAGAAGCCATTGCGGAGGAGCTGAAAACATTAAGAAGTTATGATGTATGGAGAGAGGTCGAAGAACCGAAAAATGAAAGCGTGATAAGGAGCAGATGGGTGTTCACCAAGAAAGAAAATAATGGTAAAATAAAATACAAGGCTCGTTTAGTTGCAGATGGATCGAGACAACAGGTGGGAAGAGATTACGAGAATTCGTATAACCCAGTTATGCGAAAGGAGTCTCTGCGTACGCTGTTGGCGATAGCGGCCATTAGGGGATTTCAGGTGGAATTCATAGATGTTGAGACTGCGTACTTAAACGCTAATCTGAAGAGGAAGGTATACATGAGGGTTCCTCAAGGCGTTGATACCAAAGGAGGGAAAGTACTGCTGATTGAGAAAAGCCTGTATGGTTTGCCAGAAGCGGGACGATGCTGGTACGATAAACTAATCGAAATTCTTACAGAGGCAGGCCTGAAGTCAACAAAAGCTGATCCTTGCGTATTTACATCAGGAAGATGTAACGATTTCTTAGCTATAGGTTTTTATGTAGATGATTGCGTAATTGTTGGTAAAAATGCTAAGATAATAGAGACGTTAATACGAAAACTTAGCGAGCGGTTTAGGATTAGAGTTTTAACTGATAAAATAGAGTTTCTAGGTATCAACATTGAGAGAATCAAGGGTGAATTCTTATTGAACCTGTTGAGATTAAACAAATTGAGAGGACTTCTTTATCACAATACTTTATTATATATTAAAGATATAATAACGTCTACTAATTACATCACGTGTCTTAACGGCGACGATTCAAACCAGAAAGTGAAACAGAACAAAGGATGCGCAATAGAGTCGCACAATTTCGGAGTCTCGCGCATTCACGCAGCAAGCATATCCACACCGTAAGGAGGGGGCTCCTACGTATTCCCTTCTGCTTCATACAATATACATGTATCATATTACATTATATCTCAATACGCCTCCTTACATTTATATTGTATATGTAACTACACTCCTTCGTTTCATATTACATTCAATTGCCTTCTGAAATTTTCAAACTTCTCCTTACATAATGCCTTAGTACAGATATCCGCAACATTTTTACTTGAGTCGATTTTACAAACATCTATCAGTTTCTCTTTTACATTTTCATGTACAAAATGGTAATGTATCTCTATATGTTTCGAGTTTTTCGTAAAGTTACCGTTATTCGCAATATTGATCGCTCCTAAGTTATCTTCGTAAATTTTTATTGGTTTATTTATATTTATGTCGTATATCTTTACTAACTCTCTAATATACTTTATCTCACTTACTACCTCGGATAGTGCTACGTATTCTGCATATGTCGAAGCTTTGGTTACACATTTTTGTTTTCTTGACTTCCAATCAACTACATTTCCATACAGCTTTATTATATATCCGGACGTGGATTTTCGATCCACATTATCGCCGGCCCAATCGGCGTCTACATAACAGTCTATACTATCACATTTTTCATTTCTTTTATAATGTAAATTTAAATCTTTTGTTAAAAGCAAATACTTTAAGATTCTCAGTGCGTATTTCCAGTGAGTTTCACTGTAACTATTTTGGTATCTACTAAGATAATTCACGCTGTAACTTATATCTGGTCTTGTACTTGAGCTGATATATAACAGGGCACCTATTAGGTTTCTGTATTGAATATTCGATTCACAGATTTCAGCCTTCATAAGTTTTAAACTAGTCTCCATTGGAGTACTATATAATCTACTGTCCTGTATTCTGTATTTGTCGGCTAATGACTCTATATATTTTGTTTGGCTTAAGGTGAGTTCATTATCTAGATAGTTGTACTTTATATTTATTCCGAGATATTCTTTAATTTCCCCTAACTCTTTCATTTTAAATTTGGCTGACAAGAGTTTCTTAATACCTTGTATATTTTCGTTACATTTACTACAAATTAATAAATCATCTACGTAAACTAATACATAAATTTCATCGTTTACTTTTCCTTTTTTATACAAACAGAGATCTACCTTACTTCTTTCAAACCCTAATTTTGTAACATACTCATCAAAACATTCATACCAGTCTCTAGGACTCTCTCTCAAACCATACAATGCTTTAGACAATTTATACACTCTGTTCGTTCCATCCTCATAGCCCTTTGGTTGATTGACATATACCTCCGAGTTAATTTTGCCATTTAAAAAGGCAGATTCTACGTCCATTTGTTCAATTTTTAAGCCATTTTGACAACAATAAGAAAGTAAGATTCTTAACGTTTGATTCTTTGCGACTGGAGCGTATGTGTCATCAATTACATCAGTTTGTTGAAAGCCCCTGACTACTAGCCTAGCTTTGTACCTGTCGTCTGATTTTTTTGTATAAACCCATTTTACGTCTAAAACTTGTTTACCTTTTATTTTATTAACTAAT
Organism: Lasioglossum baleicum; assembly: GCF_051020765.1. NCBI lineage: Eukaryota > Metazoa > Arthropoda > Insecta > Hymenoptera > Halictidae > Lasioglossum > Lasioglossum baleicum. The sequence continues at coordinate 2,671,810 of NC_134929.1, read as the reverse complement.
TTCCAGGTTTTATTTTTATTTATGCAACTTATTTCTTGATTCATTGCTTTTTCCCAATTCTTACCATCAATACTGTTTAACGCCTCCTCAAATGTACAAGGCGTATCAATTTTACTGTAATTTACATATATGTTATGACTTTCATCTTCGGGGTATCTTACTGGACTTTTTCTTTCTCGTGTCGATTTTCTAGGAGCTTGCAACCCAAATTTCTCTGTCCCGTTTTCCTGTATTTTACAATTTTCTTCGTCGGTTTCCTCTGAACTTTCAAAAACACTATCATTTGAATTTTCATCCGTGTTAGCATTGCTTTCATTCACATAATCTTTTTCATAATCAATACCAATACATTTTATATCTTTTTCTATGATATCTACGTGTCTTGCAACTATTATCTTACTGTTCATGAGTACTCTATATCCTACATCACTATAACCTAGCAGAATACCCATACTTGCCTTTTTTTCCCATTTCGATACTCTCTTCTGTTCTGGTTGTCTTACAAAAACTTTACTACCATACAATCGTAGATGTTCAACATTTGGTTTCTTTTTAAAAAATATTTCGTACGGTGTTTTCCTCTCTACTGTATTAGCTAACGTACGATTTTTTAAATAAGTCGCTGCGCATATAATTTCGGGCCAATATCTTTTATGCACTTGTGCCTCTTCTAGCAAACAACGCGCCATATTCATTATCGTTCTATTGAACCGTTCTGCTGTACCGTTTAGCTCATGTACGTACGCGGGGCAATTATTTATCACAATACCTTTTCCTTTAGCAAAGTTATAAAAGCGATTATTCAAATACTCTTTCCCGTTGTCACATCTTATTATCTTTACTTTTTTTCCCGTTAAATTCTCACTTTCATTGATGTATTTAACCAAACAATCAAAAACTTCGTCTTTCGTTTTAATACAGTAAACTTTAGCTATTTTGCTGTAATCATCGATAAGGGAAACAAAGTACCTTTCTCCGTTAAAACCAGTGGTTTTAAAGCTACCGCACACATCAGTGTGTACAATCTCTAAAATATCAGTTGCTCGAGTTCTATTGTTTTTAAACGGTAGGTTGTGCATTTTGTTCTCTATGCAAGTTTTACATTTCATAAATTCAGACTCAAGTTCGTGTGGAATACCTTCTAGCAACTGTTGTGAACATAACGTATTTAAATAGCTAAAGTTTACATGACCTAAGATTCTATGCCACTTTTCCTTTTGGCTCATTTTACCATTTCGCTCAGCACTATTTACAAAAGTCTCATTATTTTTCAATTTGCTTTTCATCTTAAATACTTGATTTTCTTTGAAAGCTACTGCAATTACTCTATCGTTTTCATCAATAATCTTTGTAATATTTCTTTTAGAAACAATGGTATTGTTATCTGTTAATTTACCATAACTTATCAAATTTGCATTCATCTCTTTGGCATAGAATACGTTACTTATATTTACTTCATTCTTTTTACCAAACGCGTCGAAGTAACTTACAACATTTCCAATTTTTGTTGCCTTTATCGACCGATTATCGCCTAAATAAATGTTAACAGGTTCTTTAAGTACAATTGACTTTTCAAAATAATTCTCATTGTTTACAATATGATCACTACAACCGCTATCTAGTAACCATTCTATCTCATGATTTCCTAACCTGTTTGTCTCACTGCTGTCGCTGCTGTATGCCGCATGCGCAGTTGCCACCCATGCGCTCGGCCCTGGTCCGCTCTGCTCGCCTATGCCTGATCCTTGATGCCCACGGAAGTTACTGCGCCCTCTGTAGTAGATGCCTCTTCCGCCTCGTCCACGTCCTCGACCACGTGTTGAATTTCGCCATGTTACCAGGTTGCCGCTATTCCGTCCTGCTTGGCCACCATCTTGGCAATCACGTGCGAGATGCCCAATTTTTCCGCATTTGTAACAGCTTCCCCTTTGATTCCTCTTAGCAGTAAAGACATTGGATCTTCTTTCATCATGGTCATCATTATTTTTCATTTCAGCGATTTGGATTTTATTTTTTACGTAGGCTGCTGTTTGATCTTCCTTTCTTAATGTGTCTATTAAATCCCCGATGTAGCTATACTGACTCGGCAGAGTGTTCAGCATGTAGTTCAATTTTTCTGTCTCACTGATTTTCGCTCCAGCGCCTTTTAAATCATTTACGGCTTTTTCAAATTCACTAAAGAACGTCGCCGAATCCGTGTATTTTTCTAGTCTCATCTTTTCTAATTTGTTTCGACAAACAATTTGCAGCGCTGTGGACTCCTTTAAATATATTTCGTCCAATTTCTTTATTATTTTATAAGCTGAATTTTCCTCACAAACAAATTCCAATTGCTTATTGGATATGGCACTATAAATAAAATTTATTGCCTTTAAATCTTGCTCATCCCAGTCTTCTTTATCCGCTGCGAGTTTTTCTCTTTTTATAACTACTTCACATTTTTTTAACTTTAACAGCATTGTGATTCTTTTCTTCCACATACTGTAATCCTCTCCATCAAACACCGGTATTTTAGTTTCCACTTTCTCCATATTTTCTTCTTTATTCTCGAACGTTCCTTCGTGTTCGGCTTTTGGTTTTACTTCCGGCGTTTCCACTTTTTCCATGAATGTTCTCTTATTCACTTAGAACACTTTTTCACTCTCTATGTTCTCCCTAACTTCAAAACCATGCTCTGCTACCATGTTGAGATTAAACAAATTGAGAGGACTTCTTTATCACAATACTTTATTATATATTAAAGATATAATAACGTCTACTAATTACATCACGTGTCTTAACGGCGACGATTCAAACCAGAAAGTGAAACAGAACAAAGGATGCGCAATAGAGTCGCACAATTTCGGAGTCTCGCGCATTCACGCAGCAAGCATATCCACACCGTAAGGAGGGGGCTCCTACGTATTCCCTTCTGCTTCATACAATATACATGTATCATATTACATTATATCTCAATAGAACCAAGAAAAATTCGTAAACGAGATATTGAACAAATATGGAATGCAGGAATGTCATGCTGTCAGAACGCCAGGAGTGACAGGGTCTAAACTCGATGAATACGAAGATTCTAGTAAAGTGGACAGCATCCTATATCAGGAGATATTAGGAAGTGTGGGTTATCTGGTCAGTGGAACTAGACCGGACCTAGCATTCACATATGGTAAGCTGTCGCAGTACGCAAAAGAACCGCGCGAAATACATTTACAGGCATTGAAAAGAGTTTTAAGATACCTCCAAGGGACAGTGGTAAACTATCGAGAGTGGTAAACTATCAGTCAGCTCAGATGCGAGCTGGTGTACAACAAACGATTCAAAGTCGTTCTCAGGGTATGTGGTGAAGATCGGAAAATCCACAATCGGATGGAAGAGTAGAAAACAAAAGATTGTCACACTCTCGACAATGGAATCAGAATTAGTCGGCATATGTGACACAACTAGAGGGGTGTTGTTGCTCGCTCGCTTCGCGAGCTTTGCAAGTAGGGTTGTCGTAGCTCGCGAGAGGGTTAGTGGTACGGATGTTATTTGCCCAGACAGCCAAAATCCTTGATTGTGTCCAGGCCACAAATGCGCGTGAGGGCTCGTAGTGTTCCCTGGACACAATCTTGGCACATGATGTCGTTGCCACAATCCGGGATATCGTGCCCAGTTTAACGATCGGGCCGTTGTAAGAGGGCAGCACATAGCCGCACTAACTCTTCCTTTTTACTTATTTTGTACGCATTCGAGGCGGGAAAATTAAATGATAGATTTTATTTATTGTAGTATTTGTAGTAGTTTTCCTAGACTGCGGATCTTTATGCAAAATAAAAATTGTCTGCATCGATTGCAAGAGATAGAAACTAAATTGAATGTTACTTCTTCCCTCTTAACGGGTCTTTATGCAAAAAAGTTCTCGTCGTATAAGGGAAAAGAAAATTGATATTTTTTTATTTTTTAATACGCCGCCGGGGGAGTTGGTGAAGACATAGGGACTGTGATAGGGACAATGACACACAAGGAATAATAAATATTATAATTTTTTATTATTACTATGCTTTATTATTGGAAATTACAAAAATTTACAACCTTTACATGGACTTAAATCTACAGAGTGAGTCACCTAACGTTTGCACCTCAAATATCTTTGTTGTTTCGAAAGATACGTAAAATATGGTAAAGACAAAGTTGAATGGTACAATGGGGCTGACACGATGCTACAAAATTTTTGTTTTTATGTCATTTTTTTAGAGATATCAAGGTCATCTTGACTTTTTTAAATGGAATGAGGTATTTTTTAATACATCAATCGATGCAGCTGGACATTCATTATAAAAGAGTACTAACTTATGTACAGTCAGCGACAATAATAAGTGGACACCCTTAAAAATCGCACAACTTTTTAGAAATTGGTCCAAAGGACTTGAATTCTTTTAAGATGTTAGACCGGCTAGTTCGCTAGAGAATAAGTAAACAAAAATTTATTACGATTGCAATTGGTAGTAATTATACAAAATATTAAAAAATGATGTTTTGACAACTTTTTTATCTGGGTCTGTAACGATAATTTAAAAAATGCATAATTACTACCAATTGCAATCGTAATAAATTTTTGTTTACTTATTCTCTAGCGAACTAGCCGGTCTAACATCTTAAAAGAATTCAAGTCCTTTGGACCAATTTCTAAAAAGTTGTGCGATTTTTAAGGGTGTCCACTTATTATTGTCGCTGACTGTACATAAGTTCGTACTCTTTTATAATGAATGTCCAGCTGCATCGATTGATGTATTAAAAAATACCTCATTCCATTTAAAAAAGTCAAGATGACCTTGATATCTCTAAAAAAATGACATAAAAACAAAAATTTTGTAGCATCGTGTCAGCCCCATTGTACCATTCAACTTTGTCTTTACCATATTTTACGTATCTTTCGAAACAACAAAGATATTTGAGGTGCAAACGTTAGGTGACTCACTCTGTAGATTTAAGTCCATGTAAAGGTTGTAAATTTTTGTAATTTCCAATAATAAAGCATAGTAATAATAAAAAATTATAATATTTATTATTCCTTGTGTGTCATTGTCCCTATCACAGTCCCTATGTCTTCACCAACTCCCCCGGCGGCGTATTAAAAAATAAAAAAATATCAATTTTCTTTTCCCTTATACGACGAGAACTTTTTTGCATAAAGACCCGTTAAGAGGGAAGAAGTAACATTCAATTTAGTTTCTATCTCTTGCAATCGATGCAGACAATTTTTATTTTGCATAAAGATCCGCAGTCTAGGAAAACTACTACAAATACTACAATAAATAAAATCTATCATTTAATTTTCCCGCCTCGAATGCGTACAAAATAAGTAAAAAGGAAGAGTTAGTGCGGCTATGTGCTGCCCTCTTACAACGTCCCGATCGTTAAACTGGGCACGATATCCCGGATTGTGGCAACGACATCATGTGCCAAGATTGTGTCCAGGGAACACTACGAGCCCTCACGCGCATTTGTGGCTTCGACCCGCTTGGTTGTCTGGGTATTAATCCGTTCTCATTGACCAAATTATTGAATGATAATTTTAATTGTTTGGTTTTACGCAAACGATACAATTCATCGTTAGCCGGGTTTGCAGTATTGATCTTGGTTTTCTTCGATACTGTTAATTTAAATTGTCCCAAAATATATAAACCGCGGTCAATTTTGAAACTCTGCTCAATGTAGTGATGGGCACCATCGACTAAAAACTATCGACTAAATCGATAGTATTCAACTACTATTTTCAGTCGACTGATTTTTTAAACTATCGACTGAATTTAGTAGTGGTGGGGTTACTATTTTCAGTCGACTGTTTACACGTCGCCATCTTGAAATTTCAAATGTCAGTGTCAGACGATGAAACGAAAAGGTTAGAAATACATAATTATGACAGGACGTGCAAATATGCAAGTAATGAAATATGTAATAGATATTTCAATACTTTAATTCATATTGGATGTTAAAATCTTATTGCTATTTATGCAATATAAACTATATATGCGATATAAATAAATTGTGTACATTTATATTTATAACGTAGTGTATGAATTTATTATTAAATAAAGACAAAATCATTCAATCACGAAATTTAATATCTCTGTACTGTCCCATACTGTCCTACTATTCATTTAACTAGCGAACATCGAGAATAAGAGTAAATACGAGAATAACCTGTAAACGACTGAAAACTATCGACTAAATTCAGTTACTGAATCAGTCGCTTAAACTATCGAGCTATTGGTTGAATTTTAACGGCGGATGTTTTGAATAAATTTTATAAGATTTACTATCAAATACATTCACTCATTAGCGATATCGAATTATTAAAAATTATAAAAAAATTATTTTTATTATTATTAATTATTTAATTATTGTCTGGTATATTTACCCCAATTTACTCTTACTGTGCCTATAATACTAAGTGAGCACTGCAGTACAATGCTGTAAGAGTGAGTGAGAAATGAGATTTATACGTAGGCATAGACTATAGCCCGCAATCTAGACGTATAACCACTAAAACGAAATTTCAGTCGACTAAAAACTATCGACTAAATATTCGATAGTATGTAGTAACTACCCTGATAACCAAATTCTCGATTTTTGCCTGGGATTCTCCGCGCGTATTAGTAGCTATTTTTGCCGTCTAATAGCGGAGGGCAATAGCAGAAGGCAAATTGAAGGCAGCCAGCCGGCCGAAGCTGAATTTGTTTAAGAGGGCAGTACCGTCGCGTCTACTGATCTGATTGGCTAATATCGTTTTACAGGGCCGCATCGTCGGTGAGGGTAGTTCGCACTGATGTGGCAGATGTCAGCAGCGAAGTAATCGAGCGCACGAGGAAGAAGATCGATCGACACCAATCGATACGATCAGCGTGTCGTTCGGAATAACGCATACGGTCGTGCGCAGGCGCGGCAGCTCCCCACTACGCACAGATGCACATTTTGTGCACATGCAAATTTTACTTATTCTCATATTTATGTTATTTTTCTTAGACTGCGGATCTTTATGCGAAATAAAAATTGTCTGCATAGATTGCAAGAGATGGAAACTATAAAAATTGCATTGCCATACCATTTTCTCTACAGTTCAATTTCAATTCATTACATTTCGAAATTTATTGAAATGTGTTTATGGAAAAAAAGTGTCGTTCGACGGAAAAGAAAATTTATATTTTTTTTATGACTACTATACACTTATTTTAATGTTTAAATATTAATAATTTTAAATTCAGACTACTCAATATCAGAAGGGATAATAAATGAATGAAGTAGGAAATAATAAATATTATATTTTTTCATTTAGTTTGATTATTTTTCTTTATTAGTCAACTATTAGTCAAATTTTTACAAACCTTGACTTGCGCGAACACAGAAGATGATTTGCAGGACAAATCTGATAAACAGGTTCTGGATGATCAGCTTTTCTTCGTAACTCCTCCCGTGAATCGCTCGAGTACAGTGCTGCTCTCACCGCATTTCTTCTTGGTTGAAAATGGTTGAAAAGAGGATTGTCTTATTATACAGACCTGCACAGACCTGGGCGACGCTGGCTCGAAAAATACATGTTGCTGTTGCTGCTTCTCACCAAAGAGGACTGAAGAGGACTAATCCCAACTAATCCTGACTAATCCTCTTTGCTTCTCACCTTCTCTTGCTCAGTAACACTCAATTACACTCAGTAAGACAGTTCCAGTCCCCACGTCATCCACTCCGACAAAGGAGTTGCAGGCTGCAACAGGCTGCAACTTGCAGCAACATGTGTTTTTCGAGCCAGCGTCGCCCAGATCTGTTATATATTCGCCAATCACATCATCACATCAGTACGACTCGACGGTACTGCCCTCTTAAACAAATTCAGCTTCGGCCGGCTGGCTGCCTTCAATTTGCCTTCAATTTGCCTTCAATTTGCCTTCTGCTATTGCCCTCCGCTATTAGACGGCAAAAATAGCTACTAATACGCGCGGAGAATCCCAGGCAAAAATCGAGTTAATCCCACCTTGAGCAACTCGAACAATAGCGCAGCTCGGAACGGGCCAATTCTTAGCTCTAGGTAGGATTATCCCTCGGCAGGCCTGGTTATCAGGGTAAATAGTAATTAGTCGATAGTTGAATTTAGTCGATAATGCCCATCACTAGCTCAATGCTACATACAACATTTGTAAAGTTCGCCTTTCTGATTTTTTAAAATCCAAACATACTTTCTCGTATGTTTGTCTCTGACTTTTATGAATCGTAATCGCTTCAGCAAGAACCACTGGAAATTGACTACGTGTGATTTGATATTTTTCCTCACTCGACATATTTACTTGATTCGAAACTTTTATTATTGGTGTTAAATTTTTATGAATATTTGCATTTTTCATATAATCACGATAACGAGTTCTTACTTTCACTCCCAACCAGCACAGATACAGCTCAAAGATAGCAGAAAGATGTCTGCCGCTAGACATTCAGATGTCTGAAAGATGTCTGCGAATGTCTCCGGAAAGTCTCTACAGGGGCTCCGGAAGGTCGTTTGTTACAAATTTGCCTGTCTTAAAGTGGTCTTTAGAATGACTGTTCGTCGTGTTTCAGGCATTGTAGAGACTTATTTTTTATATTTCACAGCCGTACTAAGGCATCATTCAGACCAATTCAGACATGTTCCACGACTCTGTCGGGCATCTTTTAGGCGACTTTCAAATGTCTCTTGAGCTTGTTAGAGAGACCTATTCATGCAAAAAGGGAGTGGGAGGGAAAAATCAATTTACGATAATAGTTTAAAGTAAACGAACAAATAGTTTATTAGAATAATATATGTACTATTTTATAATGTATATTATATAATAATATCATATATATACTATATTATAATATTATATACTATATTATAATTTATATACTATATTATAATATTATATCTGTAGTTGTCAGGCAGAACGCCACATGTCACATATACTTTTTTCTGGTAAATACGTAAATCCTATACTCTAAAACTCAATTAATGCATAAACTGAGATTTTTGAAATTGTAACATGCGGCGCTTTTCCTTACAACCACAGATAGACAAATCATAAAAATTAAATTATTAAAAGTAAAATAAAATACTATATTCAGAATAAAATATCACGCACTTAAAACATTAAAATTAATACACTTAAATTAAAATTAAAATATAAAAATTGAAATAAAATATACAGTTGAAACATCAGAATCAGTATACAGGGTGGTTCACGCAACTTGCACACCTATAATAATTTTCAAAGTATGCGTTGCACGAAAAAGTTTTGTATACAGAAGTTGCATGGTCTGAAGGGGTACATTATGTAGTGTATTATTTTTTTGACAGGTGGACGCGTAAAGGACATGTGAAGGTCAACTTCATTTTTTAAAATGGAATGAGGTATTTTTTAATACATCAATGCTGCAGCTGGACATTCGTTATAAAAAAGTACTAACCTATGTATGTCAAAAAGTTAATAGTTCAGGAGATATTTCAATTTAAATAACTCTAAAATACCATTACTGTCGTACTAAGACGTTACATAAGTAAGTAAACACTAACGTCTTAGTACGACAGTAATGGTATTTTAGAGTTATTTAAATTGAAATATCCCCTGAACTACTAATTTTTCGACATACATAGGTTAGTACTTTTTTATAATGAATGTCCAGCTGCATCATTGATGTATTAAAAAATACCTCATTCCATTTAAAAAAATTAAGTTGACCTTCACATGTCCTTTACGCGTCCATCTACAAAAAAGCTACTAATATCTGATTAATGCTTATTCAGGGGGCCTGTTTCTGGCGCCTCACCCTGTATACTAAAATTAAAAAATATAAAAATTAAAATAAAATATAAAAGTGAAAATAAAATATTACTGATAATGTCTGTAGTTGTAAGGAAAAACGCCGCATGTCACAATTTCAAAAATTCGAGTTTATGCATTCATTGAGCTTTAGACTTTAGAGTATAGGATTTACAGTAGCGGACAAAAGTTTAAGACCGCTCTAAAGAAGACGATAACTTTTTTAATATTGTACTATACGATTTGAACTTTTTTGGGAAGCTAGAGCAATTAGTTTACTAAAGGATGTGAAAAGAAATTTTTTCAAAAATTGCAATTGATCGGAATTGTTGAAAAAATACTAAAAGTTGATTTTTTAATTATTTTGTGTGGGCCTATATTGAAAATTTAAAAAACACGTTTTGTGTAGATCTGTGTCAATCAAACATATCCTGAAAATTTCGTAAAAATCGGTCGACGTTGCAATGAGCTACAAACGTTTAAAGATGGTAGAAATTGCAGATTTTCACGATTTATTGCCGAAAATCTGCAATTTTTACCATCTTTAAACGTTTGTAGCTCATTGCAACGTCGACCGATTTTGACGAAATTTTCAGGATATGTTTAAATAAACAATCAACTTTTAGTATTTTTTCAACAATTCCGATCAATTGCAATTTTTGAAAAAATTTCTTTTCGCGTCCTTTAGTAAACTAATTGCTCTAGTTTCCCAAAAAAGTTCAAATCGTATAGTAAAATATTAAAAAAGTTATAGTCTTCCTTAGAGCGGTCTTACACTTTTGTCCGCTACTGTACATAGTTACCAGAAAAAAAGTCATGGAAACACGTTTGGAAGGCTCAGACAACAATGCAATTTAACCAACCTCCTATGTCAAAGTATTAGCGATCGAAAGTGAAAGTATATGTGACATGCGGCATTCTTCCTGATAACCACAGATATATTGAAATTAAAATCACTTGGTCACACTCGCTTTGTTCATGTTTCTTGCAGCTGCCGTCCACTTTGGCTTTCTCCGCTGCACCTTGAATAAGAATATCTTTGTTTATTAATTTGCACATGAATAATCATTATAATAATAATATTAAAATAAGGGTGATAATTACATATAACAAGGCTGGCCGTTCGATAATTTGCAAACGGTTTTTTGCCCTTTCGGCCCAATCAGCTATAGCAGACCGCCATGCCAGCACGTCAGTCATAATGATACCTAGACTTTCCTGGCGAAGTTGTAGCTGTTGTGCCCCCTGTATTGTGCACTTCTGCTGCCTAAAATAAAAAATTGTTATGTAGCATATCACATTCTGCTAATTTAATGAAAATGAAAGATAAATGTCAGCTATTTTAAGTGTATTTATTAAACAAGTCGCTGGTCTCTTCGGCCTCCTTTGCTTTTCTTCTAGCCTTCGTGTAGTCGTCTAGAAGCATTATATAATTATTATTTTAATTGTACATGTATGGTGTGTAACTACTTTAACTTACCAAAGGTACTGTTTTTGAAGATCTTTACAGAAAAGTACTCCCACGAAGGTTGAGGCAGTTCACATTGTTGGATTGCGTTGCTCAATTTTGATTTGTGTACCGGTGGCCAATAACATTTGTCGCCTTCCAGCCAACTATTTGGCACTGCTTCTACCGTTCCGTCCGCCAAAAATTGGACAACGGTCCATGTATTTGTAGGCATCTCCATTTGTGTGTATATATTCTAAGAATTGAAAAGTATGGTAAAATTTAGAGACTAATTTAAACATATATGTAATTACGACGTAAATATAATTAATTAGAGAATATATTTAGAAAAATAGCAAATAGAATGAAGGAATGGAAATATGACCAATTTTTGTTCATTTTTTGACTTCACACTTATTTACACATTAGGGCGGTAGACTCGTTTCCAGGATTGCAATCAATTGCAATCCCGCACCCTTGCAATCCTGGAAAAAGCAGTCTACCCCCTTACAATACCGAAAGTAAATACTTTCTTTGACTTTCTTGCCAACCCAATAGTAAACTTCGAATATAGCGGAAGGGCATCAGCAAAAAACACTGACGGTAACAAATAACAGCAATGGAAGTACTTACTTTTGTAAATATACACTCGTCGGATAAATTATCACTATTACAATACACTAATACAATTAGACACTTCTCTAAACCGACCAGGGGGTGTCGACCAGTGTCGACCATGTGCGCCGGACCAGAAATAGTAACTTCAACAGCGCCACTCGGGGTGAACTACGAAGACAGAGAAGCAGATATGTTTCTCGCAGGAAAGCACTGACAGAGAATATATGAAACAGCTTAATTTTTTCGATCACGCGGGTAAGCCGCATTTCGCGAAGAAGCAATATTTTTTTATGCTCTTTGTGTTGAAATATTCTCTGCATTATTGCGGGGTCCCGTACAGAGCCCTTTTTTGCAATTTGGCTCTTGGAACTTTGTAAACAACAAAAGTGTACGTTTTTATGGAAGAACTTTTTTTCTGTACACTTTTTCCAAATGCTCTTTGCGTTGAAATACTCTCTGTATTATTGCGGATTAGGGTGAGCGCATACTAGAGGGTCTCGAGAAGGCCGCGGAGCTTTGCTCTCCGTCTACCTGCTAGAGATTTGTTGCCGCATGGACTCCTTGCTCCCTTCCTCCAAGGCCCCTGCGGTCCGCGGCCTTCCCGCGACCATCTAGTATGCGCTCACCTTTAGCATGCAGAGCTCTTTTTTCGAAAAAGTGTACAGAAAAAAGTTCTTCCTTAGAAGCTGTATCCCCCTACTCCACCCCACTCTTTACCGGCGGCGTAGGAAAAACAACGTCTCCGGAAAATGTCTCTCAGTCGCCAAAAAGATATCCTTTATGGAGACGTTGCTTTTACGACTGAAATGAGACAGCTGAAAGACGTTCACCCTCTGCTGTGAAAACAACGTCTCCATAAAGACATCTTTTTGACGACTAAAAGACGTATCTTTGGGACATAGACGTTCAGACGGGACGACGACATGAAACAGACATCTATGAGACGATGTGTGCTGGTTGGGCTCCTACTCTGGCCAATTGAAAATCTAACCACAATATAGACGGAATTTTAGTATTTTCTTGAAAAGTAATAAATTTTAATATTCCGCATGTGTGTGCTCCATTAACCAATCCGTTTTCAACATCAATGTTATTAATAATTATCATATAGTTTATATTAATTTTTAATTTAATCTCAGTTAATAATTCGTTTTGAACTGATTGTTTTTTTAAGGATTATAATATAAATTTGTTTTTGTACTTTCATCGATATTCTTTGAAAATGTATTCTCGGGAGTAGAGATGATTAACTCACTCTTGCATTGGGATAATTTTGGATTATTGTAAGCGGAAACATCATCGTAAGATACAAAAAAAAAATTTTTTTTAACATTTTTTTTTTAATTTTAAAAAAATCGAAAAAAAAATTTTTTGTGTAATTACGTTTGTTTCTTCGGTGGAAACTTTCCGTTCTCTCGTATAAATTGCATTGACTTTCGAACTTCTTTCGAAAAAAACTAAAAAAACTAAAAAACTACTTGACCAAAATGGACCAAAATCTAATCAGCTCTAAGTTACAGCGGGGCACATCGATTGCATCATTCATCATCCTGATCGCGTTGTTACTTTTTCTGAAAACGTTAACGAAAAATTTGATACCATAGAAACAGACATACGCACACACACACACACACACATACGAACATTTTGATAAAAATAGTCTAAAATGACTCCAATGACCATGAAACGTGAAGATCTGCTAAAAAATCGATTTTCGATTTTCGGGGTCATTACAATAACTTCCCTATAAAATCGGGAAGTTAATAAATGAAACGAAATGGATGATTGGACTGTTGGAAGAACTAAATCAATCCGATTTGGTAAAGAGGCCGGTGCAGGTATACACCGATAGTCGATCCGTTATTGATTGGATAGCGAATCCGAGAGTAAACAACAGAAACAAACACATCCATAGGAAGTATCACTACATAAGAGACGAAAAGGATGCGGGTGAGATATCACTGCAACATATCAGATCGTCAGAACTTGAGTCGGATGCGATGACAAAAGATTTAAGCGTTGACATAATGTTGAAGCACTCGAAGAGTTTAGGTTTAGTATAGGTTTGAAATTCCCACGCGAAAGGAGGGATTTGATAGAGTGTCGCGTAGGAGAATTATTGTATTGAGGTTGGTACTAAGAAACGCATAGGATATTTATGTTGGATAGGTTATGCGCGCGCAGAGCGGTAACGCGGTGGCGTCGGCGTCGTATTTAGCGGGTAACGGTTAGGAGTTCCCTTTTTTGAAACGCCATTGGAGTTGTATCGAGTCATCGCCCATGAGCACATGTAATAAGCGTTCAAGAGCTTGTAATTGTCCAAAGAAATATGTATCAACCACATGGTATATAATAAACACTGTGTAATAGTCCTAACAGTCTATACATTTATTATATGTGCCGAGAAGCAAAAAGAGCAGCACCGTAACAACAGATTCACATGAGCGCTGCACAGTGGGACCTTTCGTCCAAATCGGAGACAAAATCAAAGAACTGTCGATAGAAATGAGGTAGAGCGATGAAATTTTTTTTAAATTAAAGCTGAAACAGCACAGAATATGGGAAAAATAGGGAGATTATGGTAAGAATGTTTTTTAACGTTGCGAAAATTTGTTAAACTTGCACAATTTCGAGAAAATTGTGGTTTTTCCAATACCACGCGCGGAAAATTTTTTTTTTAATTTTTACTATATATCATTTCCCGTAGATTTTTTCACGCTGATTTCAAATCTGGTCTCAAAATTTGTCTACGACCTCAGGATATTGCAATATCAATTTCTTGAAATTCTACATGTTTAACGAATTTTCTCAAGGTTAAAAAACGTTCTTACCATAATCTCCCTATTTTTCCCATATTCTGTAATGTTTCAGCTTTAATTTTTAAAAAATTTCATCGCTCTGCCTCATTTCTATCGAAAGTTCTTCGATTTTGTCTCCGATTTGGACGAAAGGTCCCACTGTGCGCCGTCTCCAGATTCTGACTTTTCGCCTCGGCCTCATGCTTTCGAAACTTCGGTAACGTGAAAACTCTGCCCGTCTGAGTGCCTGTTCGATTGCTTGCACGCTACACACAAGCGTACCTCTACTCTGCCTGTGTGAACTACCTGCCCGACTGATCGACGCCAACGCGTTCCTTCGATTTTTACGTTGCCGAAGTTTCGGAAGCATGAGTCGGAAAGTCGGAATCTGAAGACGGCGCGCATTTGAATCCCGGCGCAGCGAGCGGCACGGCGATAACAGAACATACGGACAATACATAGAACGTCCGTATATTAGGATATTCGGATAATGGGGGTACGGATACGGGAGTCTCTACTGTATTTAAAGAACAAGTAGACATAATTGAAATTGTAATTCTAATTGCAATTTTGTATAACTCAATATAAATAGTACCGTATACTCATCTTTTTTTATCGATGAATGTGATCACTAACTAAAATAAATTCCTAATAAGATAAAAAAATGTTAACAACCCATTCAACCCATTAAAAAGTGTTAAAAACGCGACTGAACATGTTGGTGGAAGTCCCATTTGGGGGTGAACGGAACAAAATTTAAGCTAGTGCTTGGGGTTTTCCAGCCATCTGGAAACCAGAAACGGTGTAGGTTCGAATAATTTTCTGTCAGGGCGGCGAAGGCTTCGGTCGCCGTGGCCAAGTGGTGCAATAAATACGGCCAGGTAACCCGACGCGCCACGGCCAGCCAGGCATATCGGCATGAAACCACTAATAAGTAAATTGCTGACCTTGTTTTTTTTTCGTAATTGTTTCATATAAATGACGTTAGCTGCTTCGTGTGGCGTTCTTCCGATTAAAAAAAGACTAAACTCGAGATAGAATTTGGACTGTGGATAGTGGATTTATTCAGTCTTCGAATAACGGCACAATCAATTTTCTACCGAAACCGAAATAATACCGGTATTTTTTCGGTTTTTCCAATGCTTAGGTTGCTCCAAATGAAAAAGGAACTACATAAAACATTCAGCTAAAGAACTTCCAGATGTACCTCCCAACAAAGTGATTTTTAGCCAGCCGAAAGAAGCACAGCCGATGTAGCCAGATGTATTTGGACCTTTTATACCGTCAAGGTACTAAACTTTATAACCGTAGCTACCTGCAACCGAACATACTCCTTGGTTTCAAATCCTTGCTTTAGTTTATTAAAAGGGAGTAGACTCGTTTTCAGGATTGCAAGGGTGCGGGATTCGTCTCTTCTCATCTCTCGATAATAATACAAACACGGGGTTTTTCACTAGTCAAAAACGCGAGATAAAAGATCAATCTAGGACACTATCTGCCTCAAAAGTCCTATTTTTTCGTTTACGAGGCGTAATTGGCATTATTCGGCAGCATGTATATGAAAATAGCTTGTATGCTTCCGAATAATGCAAATTTCGCCTCGTAAACGGAAAATAGGACTTTTGAGGGAGATGGGGCCCTAGATCGATCTTTTATCTAGCGTTTTTGACTAGTGAGAAACCCCGTGTTTGTATTATTATTGTGGGGTTCGAATAAATTAACATTAGGTCTAAGAGCGTCTAGCTTTAAGTATTTTGTATCCTGACCATTTGGGACACAGATAGTTTGCAGGCGAGCGGCGATGGCCTGCAGAACCGTGTCAAAACAGTCCCAAACCTTTGCGGAAAAAACCGTTACGTTTATTACTCAGGTATAGATCGTGGGGGAGAAGTAAAAGAACGACTGGCGACGAGAGCCCTTGACGAAGGGAAAATAGGCAGAGTGACTCTGGAAGACAATGCGAGCAGATCGAACTGCACAGCGTAGAACAGCTTAGTACCGAGTGGACTTTTCTTTTCGATATAGTTAGTTTAGGTTAGCTTAGTATCGTTAGATCTTAAATAAAGTATATTTTCTTTTACGTTATCTTACCCTTGCAATCCTGGAAAAAGGAGATACTGGAACTGCAGTTACTCGAATTAATATTCGGACGTTCTAAAACAGACGAGAACTTTTTTAATATTGTACTAAACGATTTGAACTTTTTTGGGGAGCTAGAGCAATTAGTTTACTACAGGATGTGAAAAGAAATTTTTTCAAAAATTGCAATTGATCGGAATTGTATGAAAAAATACTAAGAGTTGCATTTTACAACTTTTTTATATGGGCCCATATTGAAAAATTGAAAAATACGCTTCGTAGATCTGTGTCGACTAAACATATTTTGAAAATTTCGTCAAAATCGGTTAACGTTGCAATGAGCTACGTTTAAAACGTTTAAAAATGGTAAAAATCGCAGATTTTCAGCCTATAACGAAGAATTCTTACATCTTTCAAGGCCTGTCGTTTTTTTCCCGCATCAACCGATTTCGATGAAACTTTCACAGTGCGTATTATTTACGGAGGCCTAGAAAACGTACTTTTTAAATTTTCAATATAGGCCCGCACGAAAAAGTTGTAAAATGTAACATTTAGTATTTTCTCTGCAATTCCGACCAAATGCAATTTTTGAAAAAATTTCTTTTCACATGATGTAGTAAACTAATTGTTCTAGCTCCCCAAAAAAGTTCGAATCGTATAGTACAATATTAAATAAGTTATCATCTTTTTTAGATCGTCCGAATATTAATTCGTGTAACTGTACGTATTAGGGGATAATTAATGTATTACGAGTTTATTGATTTATGTGTAGGTTTACTCTTAATGTAACTGTAAAGAAAATGGAACGGCAAGGGGGGAAGAAGTAACATAAGGAAGAGATAACAAAAAGGAAGAAAGTGCCCTGTATAACTAACGGCATTCGGCACATTAGTGCGACTGTGCTGCGACTGTGCTGTGCTAATAAATAAGATTGTCACGCCTTCCTTTTTAAATGAAATAAAATTTGATTCGTTTCTAATGAATATTTATATGAGCATTATAAAATAAATGTAGCTTTTATGACGAGAATTTTTTTGCATAAAAAAGTAACATTCAATTTAGTTTCTATCTCTTGCAATCGATGCAGACAATTTTTATTTTGCATAAAGATCCGCAGTCTAGGAAAACTACTACAAATACGACAATAAATGAAATCTATCATTTAATTTTTGCCGCCTTGAATGCGTACAAAATAAGTAAAAAGGAAGAGTTAGTGTGGGGATCGTGGATTCCCCCTCCCCTATTTCGGTCGA